>NC_056735.1:1369165916-1369195916 GCF_019279795.1 Protopterus annectens | reverse complement strand
CTGCATGTTGTATAAGAGATGACTGGGGACAAGAGGTATGTGGAACATTTATGAAGAAATTAAAGAGTAGTGGGCCAAGGATAAATCCTTGAGGAACTCCCATTTTCACAGGGAGGGAGGGGATAGAGCTGAGAGCCATTTGACAGATTGCAAGATGATCAGAGAAGTAGCTAGAGAACCAGGTAATAGTAGAAGAAGAAAAAATAAGATTTGATAGTTTGGTCAGAAGAAGAGGATGGGAAACTGTGTCAAATGCCTTTGAAAGGTCCATGTATAGGCAAGAGACCAGTTTATTGTTATCATGAGCCTGAGAAACTGTATTTATGAAAGAGATTAGTGCAGTAGTGGTACTATGTTTAGGGCGAAAGCCATGCTAGGTAGATGTAAGTATGTTTTTCTGAAGGAGGTATTGCATGACTTGTTTATCTATACATTTTTCCAATATTTTTGTAAGAGTTGACAGGATTGCAATTGGCCTGAAATTAGTGATGTCAGTGGAGTTACCTACTTTATGAATAGGTAAGGTGTAGAATTTTTTCCATAAGGAGGGGACATACATATGAGTCAGAGATGGAGCGGTTTATTAGGATAGATACAGGGAAACAAAGCTGCAATCTGCAGGAAATGGGGGATAGATTGTCAGTAGAAGGGGAGCAGGGTTTAAGTTTTGAGAGTAAAGATTTAATATAGTTAGTAGGAACTGTTTTAAGTGTGAAAGTGTTAGAGGAGTATCTAGAGCGTATCTAGTGGCATTGTTCTATGTACATTCCAGTTATACTGTTTTAGTGTTTCATTGAGAATATCTTTGCTAAAATTGGTTGTATTCTGTACTTGATTATAGATATGTTTATCTAGATTATGGTGAGTTCTAATAGCATTTGTTGGTATGTGGTCACTTATGCTGTCTGAGAGGCAGCCTACTTTTGTCAGTTTGTCTGGTTTTGTTTGCAAGAATTCAGTCTAAAGCTGAGCATCTCCCTGAAGTCTTATTGACTGTAGTAGATATGGTTATTAATTGTATGAAGTTGAACAAGTTTATGGAATCAGTAGGGGTAGTGCAATTTATGAGTTACTGGTCTGTATTTAACTCTAGTTTCATGGTTAATTTGTTGGGATGTCCAATACAGCTGCTTTCAGCAGTATTAGTGTTATTCCCTGATAGTATATAAATTGCTGTTAAACATATAGTTTTACAATTATTGATTTTAGGAGTGTTATTAGAAGTTCAGCATTGTTAAATGGGGGTATTTGGTGTGGAAGTAAGGTGATGGTTAGGGAACTTTAATAGATGATTGCTACACCCCCTACATGCTTGTTTTGTCTGTCATGCTTGAGGATATCCTATCTGAAGGGGGTTGATCTCCTTATTCTTTATTTCTTTTTTTAACCAGGTTTCAGCAGCTATGACAACATCAGGAGTGTATGTGGCAACGTAGGTATGTATGTCATGGATTTTATTGCACATACTTCTTAGGTTCATATTTAGTAAGGTTAGCTTTTGTTTCTGTTTTTTTTTTTTTTGCGATGTATTAGGTGACTGGTTTATTTGGGTTGAAAATGATGGTTTTATGAACCCAGTACTGGCCTTAGGTCAAGTGGTGCCCTAGGCAAAAGGGCTCCACGGCGCCACCCACCACACCACCTGGTGCCCCCCTCCTGGTCTACCTACACCAAATAAATACTGAAAAAGCACCCCTGCTAGAGCAGCGCCCTAGGCAGCCGCCTAATTGGCCTATGCCTAAGGCCGGCTATGAGTGGAACCTTGGTTGGGATGAATATCTCTGCTAATCTTTTGAACTGATATTTTACAAAGGGAAAAGTGTGTCCAATTATATGTTGGTCTTGGTCTGGTATTTGGTTGTAAATTTGGATACTTAGTTTTAAGATATTTAGTGAGTGGGAGAGTTCATCAGAGTCACCCTTGTACAGTTAAAGAACAAAAAGAAATGGAGGACAAGGTGATAAGCCCTGAAAAAGCTGAGGAGGCAAAACTAAATGCTAGGTATCCACACTTGGGACAAAAGCCTGGGACAAGTGGAGTACCTCAGGGTTCAGTCATGAGACCGCTCTTGTTTGGCATCTACTTCTCTGAAGTACAGGCCAACACTAAGGGACTCTGGCTAACAAAGTTTGCAGATGACTGTAAACTGGGAGCCATTATTGAATCCCCAAGTGATGTGGATACTCTACAAAAGGGCCTTACAGAAACAGATGCTTGGTGCCAGAGCCATGGGCTCAAGCTCAATGCCAAGAAATTTATACTTATCCTCCTTTGGGAAAAAACATGTACCCGTGAATTACCACATAAGTGGCAGTACACTAAACACCGAAAGTGTGATAAGAGACTTAGGGACACAGGTGGACAGTGGTCTCACCTTCAATAACCACATCGTCACATCAGTCAGGAAATCCTTCTATGTGGCACACCTCATCACTAAGCACTTTTCATGCAGAAAAAAGGAGGTCATTGTCCCACTGTACTCATCCCTCATTTGACCCATTATAGAATACAACACCCCATTTGGTATGTACCTCTCAAGACATCTGCAACAACTGGAAAGGCTGCAGAAATACCTCACTAAAAGAATCACAGGCCTAAAGGAGATGACCTATGCTGACCGCCTTAAAAAACTCCAGCTATACTCTGTCACATATCGTCTATTCAGAGGTGATCGCTGCTTAACATACAAGGCCATGTCAAACCCAGAGCTGCTGGACATGCTGCACTTAAAGAAATCCCAATCCCTCAGAGCCACACGCTCCAGGGACGTAAACCTTGTCATCACAATAAACAAAACATGCTGGAGGGATAAGTTCCTGACACAGAGACTCCCCAGACTCTGGAATAGACTGTCCATACATGTCAAGCAGAGCGCCTCTTTGGCCCTCTTCAAAAGGAACCTTGACAACTGGATGGGAGAAAGGAAATTCACCCAGGGGATCACCTCAGTCACCCTGCTAGACAGGGGTCCAGGGAAGTAAATAGTGTGGGAAGAAATAGCCAGGGAATTGTTATGGCTATGCTTGTATAGGCCCTAGGTCCAATAGCCTAGTACCAACCTATGAACCTATGAACCTATAGATAAATAAATCAGATATGGTTTGTTTGTAGATATAGGGTGTTATGGAGAAAGGCAGGCTGGGTAGATGTGATCTTTGTGAGTATTAGCTGAAGTCCATAATTGGTGATGAAGGCTAGTGGAGTGAGGAGGAATAGTAAGATATTCTGTTTAGTACTAATCTATGAACCTATGAACCTAATCTGAGTTAGGAGTATCTTATTTAACTTTGGTTTTATCATTGTAAATAAGGATTAGAAAACATTAGGAGGGTACTGGCTTGTTTGTAGAGATGTAATTTGATAGTTATAGGGGACAAAGGTTAAGGCAGTTTGAGACAGATAGTCTTGGGTGGTAAACAAAAGTGGGTGTTACTACTGGGAGCAATACTGTTTATTGTTTTCTTCTAGAGGGAACTGATGGTATTGGTTTGAGGAATATGTGAGTGGTGCTATGGAAGTATAAATGTAGAGTATAAAGTGGTGAGTGGGAATTGGAGGTAGGGCAGGGGAGTAGAGTGAGCCCAAGCATTAGTGAGGGTGAATGACATGAGTTGAAAACATGGCAAAGAGTCAGACAGAAAAAAAAACAATCAGTGACTTAATTTAAGCATCCACAAATCTGCTGAGAGAGATAAGCAGAAGGAGTAATGCAGTTTAAAAGGCCTCGGAGCTAGTAGATGAAAGTCTTGATTTTGTTGCTCCAGGACACAGTTTTAGTAGTAGAGTAAGTCCAGTATCACCTTGACCTGACTAATGATGATAACAATAAAAAATTGCACTTGACTGTTTGAACAACTGTATAATGTAAGGAGATTTCTATGGGCATTGAAATGCAAAGTCCAAAGGCTACCCAAACCCTCACAGATCAGAAAAATAAAAGTGAAAATGTTAGTCATGGAAAATTACTGGCTCAGAACTCAGTGGTTATACATGAAGGGAAATAAACTTAAGGAAGGGAGACAGCATACTGCTAAGAACAATGAATTGAGTACATCAAGCTCTTTTTGGAGACCCAAGTGAATTACATCATTTGGGATGTAAAAAGAAAAGCACTAAAAATCCCTACCCTCCAAAAATTATATGCAAACTTGACCGACCATCTCTGACAAATCCCAAGGGTTAGGAGAAAAATTACTGTAATCCTCCCAATCTCACACTCAGTGTTGAAGGAGTATGTTTGTATTTCCAAACCCAAATGTGTAAGGCTAAAATAAAACTGAAATTGAAACAGCAGTGTTCATAGTCTAGGAATGTTTTTTTCCGTCTGAGGATTAAAAGTCACTTAATGTGTTTCCAAAGAGTACTTGTTGGGGAGGCAGAAAGATAAAACTTCTTTCTTTAAATGAAAATCAAAGCTCTGACCACAGGTGCACTTTTTGAGCATACTCCTACAGAATTCTCCCCTTTGTACATTCTCACCAGCCAGAGTCTTTGTTTCCATATTCATCACCATCAACTCCCTTTTTCCCATTTTTTTCTACAGTGGTCAGGGTGTTGTTCAAGTGCCACCATCTCTGTTAATTCAGTGCCGCTCTCCTGCCTTCTTTGACACTCATGTCTGACTGTCACAGATCTTCTCTCACACAATCCATCCACCTCTTGTCTGGATGCCCTTGTTTTCTCTTGCCTTCTTCCTGTCTGTCCCAAATCTTCTTCACCAGATTGTCTTCTGCTTTTCTGCACGTATGCCCAAACCACCGTAATCTGTTCTCTTTGAGCTTTTCTGCAATTGGAGCTACTTTGGCTTCTGGTCTTATGTCCTCATTTCTCCATCTGTCCCACAGTGTCTCATGTACTCCATCAATTCTAGCGTCCTCATTTGCTCTGACTTTACTGCCAAGGTTTCTATACCATACAGTAGTACTGGTTGCATCACTGTTTTGTATACTTTAATTTTCAGCTTCTTTGCCATTCTTGTGTCATACACTACACCTGACCCTCTGTCCCAGTTTGCTGCAGCCCCACTGATTCTAGCTTTGACCTCTTCATTCAAACTTCCCTTCTCCTTAACCACCCATCCCAGATACTTGAAGCTGTTAACCTGTTCCACTATCTTCCCTTATATCTCAGTTCTTATCTTCTTCTAATTTCCCCCATTTGCTACCATTACCACTGTCTTAACTGTACTCAGCTTCATCCCATGTAGTTTTGCATTCAATTCCTTTGTCTTTTGCTGACGTTCATGCTCAGAATCTGTCTGTAGTGCCACAATGTCTGCACACAGCAACTTTGTTGATCTGTCCTCTCCAACCTGTTTGCTAATATATTCCACCACACTGATGAATAGTAGTGAGCTCAAAGGACAACCCTGATGCACACCCTCTCCCACTGGGAACCCCTCTGTGAGACCGAATGCTGTTTGTACTTGAGTGATTGGGTCCTTGAACATAGCTTGCACTAATTATACCAAATGTTTGGTGGACATTAAACCACTGCAGGACTGTCCAAATCAGCCTTCTTTGGACCTTGTGAAATTAGTTATTTATTTATTGACATTTGATTACTGAGAAAGTCTGACTGGGTAAAAGCCTATTTTCAGTGGAGACCTAGGGAGAAAAGCTCCAAATTATTACAAAATATTTTAAGAACAGTAATTTTACAATGTTCAAAAATAAAACAAAAACATATGTAATTTAAATAATTACAACAAATTCGACAAAATATAAAAACATTGGTGAGAATCGATACAAGTTATATGGCAATCATTTAATATTTACAGAAACTGTTGACAGTTTGTAGAGAAATTAAAGGTCTAATGCAAACAAGGATTGCAAGTGAAGGAAAACAGGCTTATGGTATATTTACAGAGAAAGTCAAGGAAGAGAATTTGATAGAAGTATGGAAGTAAGGGAAGAAGGGAGAGTATGCAGGTATAAGGAGTGGAAAGGTAATTGTTCACATATGCTTTGTCCAAGTCTAAGGAATGTTCAGTTGGACTCTTTCCTCATCTCTAGCGTCTTCTCAACTATCTGTCTCACTGCAAACAGAGTCAGTTGAATCTGAATTGCTCATCTCCCATTTTACTTTCTACTACTCTGCATATTCGTTTATCAATCACCCTCTCCAGAACTTTTGTGCAATGTGACAAGAGTTTAATACCTGTGCACTACCCACAGTTGTCAATGTTCTCTTTGTGAACACTGGCACTAGTATGCTTATTTACTAGATATCTTGGATACTCATTTCTCTCCACACTGCTATGAGTACCCTCAGGAGCCATTTCTCCCCTATCTCAACCAGCACCTTTATCATATCTGCTGTGACCTCATCTGAGCCTGCTGCTTTCCCTGACTTAATTTTCCTTAGTGCTGTTCTTACTTCATCTATGATGGGCTCCTCCTCTTCTGTCAATGTAGGCTGTGTATGGGCAGCACAGCTTCTGTGGAGTTTTCTTCATTCAGAAGATACTGGAATTATTCCTTCCATCTGCTTTTGATGTCCTGTGGACTGGTGAGCAGATTGTTGTTGGCATCCCTTAGGAAAGGTGTCTGAGTATCTTCTTTATCTTCCTGTCTTTGCCTTGCAACCTGATATAGTTTATTTTTGCTATCTACTAACTCACTTTCCAGAAGCTGGTAAAGTGCATCTGATGTCTTGCTCTTTGCTATTATAACTCCTTTCTTAGCTTTTTTGTTAGTCAACCAGTGCTCCCTCCTAGCCTGGTCTATCTTTTCTATCTCCGACTTTTTCCTGTAACCCTTCTTTATTTTGATGACTTCTTGCCTTTGTTTCCATATATTATGGTAAATAACTAAAGATATACCTATGTTTCATAAAATTATAAATATTCCTAATAGCATGTTTACCAAGAGCAATGATTTCATCTTACCTTTGCACCTGCTACAATCAATGGAAGGCAAAGGTTTCTTGCAGTGTGGTGTTATACGCCCTATTGCTTATATTATGGACAAATTGTTAAACCACTTCTCATAGTCCTTCCTTTTGGAGTAGATTACAAGACATCCTCCTCAAGTGAGTAACCTTAATTCGGAACCATCTTATTGTCCGTTTCTTTTCATCTACACATAAGGCAGTGTAATGGGCTACATGTTATTCTGAATACAAGTCAGGGAACAATCCTATCAACGTGGCCATGTTTGTAATACTTTTATATGTGATCAAAACAAATTGACTAAGTCAGAGACTAATCCCTAGTATGGATAGAAATTCTAGGAATCAAAGCTGTAGCTCAGCAGATAGTTGTTCATTAGTGGTATCACTCACTATGTAGTCTTCTTTTTGAGGACATTTGACATTGTACCCCCCATCCCTACTTTCCCTTTTACCCTTTTGTAACACATCCATACCCTTTTGAATACCTCTGTGAGTTCCATCTCCACCATCCATTTTGATAGTGTGTTCCATGTATCCTCATCTCTGTATGTGAAGAAGCACTTGCTGAGATCCCAGGAGCAATTGGTGTACACAATCTACTGTCTGTACCTTCTCCTTCTGCCACTAACATTCTGATAATGATGAGTCCTTCACATCTTCCTGATATGAGATTAAGCACCAGTGCCATGCACTCCTGTCTCTTCTTGTCTCATCTATGAACAGCCCTAGCTCCTCAAGTTTCTGGTCATATCCTTTCCCCACTCTTCGATGGATCTCTCTGATTGTCATCTTCTGGACACCTTCCATTAACTCTATTCCACTTTTCTGTGCTTGTACAGAATACAGAACCATGCACAATATTTAAAGTGAGGTCTGACTAAGGTCCCGAAGAATGGAAAAACTGCCTCTGTGCTTCTGGTGGCTATACTCCTGAGTACACAGCATTCTGTTTGTCTCACTCTCCCTCGTCTACGGATAGTCCACCTATCTGTGAACAATACCTGCAGAGCCTTTTCCTGCATTGAAGCCTATTTCATTTCCCCAGATGATACTTCAGATCAGGACTTCTAAGAACTAAGTACATTATTTAGTATTTGTTTCCACTTAATCTCAGCTACCACTTTTCTAAGCACTTACTCAGCCTTTCTAATTCTTTCTTTAGACTCCAACTCTTTTTTCACTGTTGCACCTATCTGCGTCATCAGAAAATACTTTGATCTCAATTTCCATTCCACTACCTATGTCTGAAACAAATACAATGACAAATAACAGATCTAAGACAGACCCCATAGGTACTCTATTGCTCACGTTTCTAATTTATGACATAATTCCTCTCAAAATATCCTTCTGTATCTATTATTCAATCATGCAGCTATCCGGTTTCTCAATCTTGCTGCCTTGTGCCTTCAAATTGTCCTATCAGTCTGCTGTGTGGGTTTGAGTGAAAGGCCTAGCTAACATAGACCATAAATATATGTACCACCCTGTCAAATTAGCTGTAACCCAGTTATAAAACTCAATCAGGTTTGACTGACAGCTCCATCTGGCTTTGAACCCAAGTTAGATGCTGTACTAGAGATTGCTGTCGATGAATGCTACTGCACCCTCCCCCTTGGCATTTTCTCCATGACTTTCCTTACTACTGCTGTAAAGCTAATAAATCTGTAGTTCTTTGGATTTTTTTCCTGTTCTCTTGCTTGTACAAATGCACCATCCTTGATCTCCTCAAGTCCTTAAGCACTTTTGCGAAGATCTCCATCGGGGGGTCTGACAACACAATGGCCAGATTTTTTAGGACTCTGGGTGGTAGCTTACCTTGTCTTTGCAATTTATCCTGACTAAAGTCATCCAGGTTCCTTGCCACCTCCTCCTTCCCTCTCTCTCTCCCCTGATGTCTATTCACTCTTCTGTCATGCCATCTACCAACCCCAGCAGAGCACTGTTCCTGCTTTTCTTGGTGAAGACTGAAGCAACATATTCATTCAGTACCTCTGTTTTTTCTGATTCTTCTGTAATTTTCCCTTCCATCTTTGTTTAGCCCAGACAGTTATGTGTGTCTATACCTTCTTTCTTCTATTTACCTATAAAATTCCTAATTTCTTTTCTTGATCCGTTCCACTAACTCCCATTCAATTTGCCCCACCATCCTTGTCGTATTTCTGGCTTCCTTGTATTGTGCCTCCTGTCTTTCTTTCTCTCTTTCCCCACCTCCTCCTTTCCACCTCTTGTATGCTTTGCCCTAACTGCTAGCCTTACATTCACATGTGGCCATGTTTGCCCTTTTCTCTTTTATTCCTCTTCATCACATGGTTGTTCATAGTCCAGAGTACTTCACACCTGATCCACTACAACAGCTTGTTTACTCCCATGATTTGTTCCTTTTCTCCTCACTCTTCACTATCTTCTCCCTCAGGACAGTTAAGTTCACTATTTTAAAACCAAATCTCACAGCACTGTCTTTGTCATGTTATTCTTTCCTCCCCACTACTTAACCTCACAATGACATAATCTCTTTTACCTAATGATGCCCTAATATGGACAGCTGTATCGCCGTCTGCATTGGTTAGGGTCAAGGCTAGAATTCTATACTTTATGGTACAGTCTTGCATCAGTTGGCTAACCCCATAATGCAGAAAATGACCAAACTACAACACCGTTCTAGATATGACTGAAACAGCTTGGAAACAAATGCAATTATGATATAATGACGCCATTTTCATGCACTTATGGTGAATTTTGCATACTGTCCACCCAGTGACTCCAATGGGGTTCATTTCCCCATAGAAGACTCCCTGGTATCCAGCAGTCCCAAATTAGAAAGATAATTTCTGTCATATAATACAGTGTCAAATGATACAGTGTCATACACTTCTATTGTGAAGAAACTGTAGAAATGACCCCCCCCATACACCCCCCCCACACACACACGCACACACACACGCACACATGCACACACACACGTGCACACACACACACACACACACACACACACACACACACACACACACACACACACACACACACACACACGCGCGCGCGCACACATTTCTTAGAATTAATAAACGGAGACCATTGCATTCTACCATGATCAAAGTCATTTTTTGACAGAAATGCAAAATGCAAACAATAGCCAGTTAAGAAGCAATTAAAGTTTTGAGGCAACCCTCATCCAATTAATACTTCTACTTTCATTGTTAAACAAAGTAAGGAAAATGCAAATGTATCTTATCATTAACAGAAAAAAGACCCTTACAATAGGATATGCAGCTATTTGCCATCATGATTCAGTCCAGTTACACATAGCTTTTGATTGCATGAATCTTTCACAATATATTAGCCAAAATGCTAGTAGTTAAACATTAATACTCCATTGGTACAGTGGAAAAAACAATGGTTAGAAAAAATAATATAGAGTATAAAAGTAAGCAGTACAAATGACCCAATGTAGACCATAAACATGGCTATACTGATATGATAAGTACTGGGACAATGTCTATGTCCCCTCTACCTAATTAATGTAATATGCTGTATATCACTGGTGTAAATGAAATGTGCAGATTATACTAAGCAGATGACAGTTACAACGAGCGATAAACATAAAGGCCATTTCAAAGAAAGTTAGAAAATTAGAAAAAAGATAACACATGGTGTGCAAGAAAAGCTTAGCTTGGTGCTTAAAAAGGTGCATCTACAGAAATAAAAGTAATAAAAAAGTAAAAAATGAGGCTTCCAAGAGTGGAAGAGCATGAAACAATCCTCGGGAGAAAGACCCCAACAGCAAAGAGATAATGCTAACACACTATTGGGCCATTGTCAGGCCCCACCTTAAGTACTGTTTTCAGTTCTGCAATACAAGAAAATTAATATTAAACTACCAGAAGTTCAAATGAAATTCATTACAAGACTGCATGGGATGGAGGTGATATAATATGATTGGAGTCTACAAGAACTAGAGCTTTTCTTACTAGAGACTAGAAGAGAGAATAAGAACGTGATCATGCCAGTGGATTGAGAATGGGGTCATCCTAAACAGGAAGAACAGAGGGGGAAGGAGGAGGCAAAATATTTTTTCCATTGATAGGGTTGTGGACCCACAGAATGACTCCTGGAATGGATGAAAAAGATTGGAACAATATGGAGGCATTCAAGATGGTATTGGGGAGATCAAAAAGGGGATGAGGCCAAGGCTAGTGATGAAGGGGTGGTAGAATGTTAAATGCTCTTAAAGGGTAGAATGAGTAGGTTTATTGTCTTCTCTTGCTGTCAATCAAATATAATGCAATGTGAATGACAGGTTGTCCACAGAGATAAATAAAAAAACAATCCCCCGGATTCAACAAACAGCCATGCAGGAATAAGTTATTCCTGCATAGCAGGGACCGTTCCTGTTCAGCATGGCAGTGTGCCATGCATATGCATGAAGGCGCACTGCCATGCTGCAATATGTACATGGAAATGTGAATGAGTGCAGGGGGTGTGTCTGAGAGCAGAGCTCTCACAATACACATGCCCCCTGCACTCCAGAATTGCTGTTGGGCAATTTAAAATGAGTGAGAATGCTCATAATACTCCCAACCTATCAGGGTAAGAAATCTGAACAAAGCTATAAGGGGCAATCATCCCAACCAAGCCAAAAGTTGATAGAATAACAGATTTAGCATAAGAACATAGTGCACACCTCCCAAACCATCAGAGTAAGAAATGTGGACAAAACCATAAGGGACAATTGTCCCTACAAAGCAGAAAGTTGATAGAATAACAGGTTCAGCATTAGCATGGATATTCTAAAGGGTACAAATAAAAAAACACAACAAATAAATTATTTTTTTTATATATGCAATAAAGTTTAGGCATAGCTGTGCGGGTGTGCCCGTTGCTTAGCTACGCTTAGCCCAGCTGAAATGGCATGATAAGTTAAAAGCAACAGACATCCAGCATAAGTATACGTGCAATAGTGTAGTGGTTACAGTGTACACCTTGCATGTAGCTATTCATGGTTCAAGCCTCACCCAAGCCATTTCCATTTTGTATATGTAAACATTAAAATATTAATTTTTTGTATATTTATGTAAGAAGTAACTGATTTTTCTCAACCAGAGTAGTGTATTAAGCCCAGATGTGAGGTGTCAGTGTAATAAATTAGTAAACCCCCCATATAAACACAAGTGCCCCATACAGTATAGTCACACAAGAATAAATTAATCACAGCATATTGGGGGATGTCAGAGAAGATAAATAAATCTATATTATGTAATGAATGATGAATCAATTCCATACAGGTGGTAAACCAATATAATAAAACATAAGCAATGCTAAGCATTGCACAGCTATGTTAACCGGGTGTAAGCATTGTGTACATATGACCTTACCCGACACCTGCAGCAACTAGAAAGACCCCAAAAGTACCTCACAAAGAGGATCAAGGGACTCAAACAGATGCCATATGCTGCTCAGTTAAAGAAACTCCAGCTCTACTCAGTTGCATACCGCCTACTTAGAGGCGATCTATGCCTGACGTATAAAGCTATGTCCAACCCGGAATTAATGGACATGCTCCACCTCAGAAAATCCAAATCCCTTAGAGCTACGCGCTTGAGGGACTTGAACCTCAGAACAGAAATAAATAGGACATGCTGGAGGGACAGATTCATAACCCAGAGACTCCCTTCGCTCTGGAATAAAATCCCAGTGCATGTTAGGCAGAGCCCCTCACCGACTCTCTTCAAGAGGAATCTTGACGAGTGGATGGGAGATCATAGGTTTACCCCGGGGATTACTTCTGTGTCACTACTAGACAGAGGCACAGTAAACTAACCTTAAAAAGGGCACAGTAAACTCAATTCAAAGGGTGGCGAAAGCCAAACACACTCTGGCTAGGCTTGTAAATGCCCTAGGGCAGATAGCCTAGTATGAACCTACGAACCTATGAACCTATGAATACTAAGCAATGTGGAGCAGCTAAGTGGATTTGCCCAGTGATAAGCAGTGCTGAACCTGTCCCTTTAAGCACTGCCAACCTTGGCTAAGCAGGTTTGCCCATAGCTTAGCTGAGCTCAGCAGTTCAAAAGTAACTAATCATGGCAAAGTGTGGGCAATTGGCCCTATTTAAACCCTGTAGGTGGGAATACAGCCCATAACCAGTTGGAGCTCATCACTGCAGGCACCATGGCTTTAGTAGGAGAAGGTATTTGCTTTTGTGCACAGCGCTGGGGCATTCTGGAGTCCAGGGTTATGGATGGACTCCTTGTTGAAAACCATGATTTGAGATGACTGCTGCAGGGCCAGTACCAGGGCTCAGAATATAAAGTGGAGGCCTGGGACAGTCTCGCCCGTGAACTCACCAGTGCTACTGGGATCCCTCGGACTGGTGAGCAGGTTCGGCATCACTATGATGATCTCAAGCGGAGAAAGAGGGACCTTCTGGACCAGTGGGAACAAGATGCTTGGGCAGGGAATGCCCCAGTAGTGTGTAAGTATCAGTATCAATTGCTGTTTAAGATAGTCTGGGCTATGTATGTGATGGATAGGGAGTCAGAAATGTTTTTCTGTCTTTCTGTCTCCTGTATAGCTGCAGCTGAGAGAGCTTCGAACTTGGATGCACAGGGAAGCAGGTTGCAAAGGCTGCACCACGAGGCTGGTGAGTACTGATCTAGCTGGCAGTATAATTGAAAGTAGTAGAATATCACCTGTCAGTGCTGTAATCTGTGTATTGTTTGAACCGAATAAAACTGAAATTACCACAGATAATGCTAGTGATATACATAAAACAGTGATAACCTGTCAATAAAACTATACAACTCTGGACTGTTGTGTTTTATTTGCAATGTCTTAATGGGAATTGGAAATGTGTATAGTTTTTGCACAGCAAATATGGCTCTGATAGCATTAAGTATCTGAGGTTCATGTAGCAAACAGTCAAGTCTTGTACAACAGATTAAGCATAACAAAGTTCCCCTGCACTATGATCTGATAGCTGAATATTAAAAATGCTTGGTAAACCTTGTTTCCTGTAATGTAATATCTGAAAGTGTGAGTACACAGTAGAACAACTGTCTGCCGTGCAGGAATGTCAGAAGTACAAGGTCAGTTTGGCCAGATCATAGACTAATAGGTAGAAAACACTCACACAAGAAATAGCAGTTCCTTGAGAGCTTGTTCTGATAAACATAAGCATTGCAACTACTTTTTGAACAAACTGGCAGGGTTTGAATCCCAGGAGTGGTACTAAGCTGTCTGTATATTTTCACACAAGAATATGTGAGTATAGTTATAAACAGTCAGGTAGTGTAAACACACATTTTCCCACAGCTTTGGCAGGTAAGGCAGGCTGGATATTATCCGTAGGATGTGTCTCTTATACACTGTATAGAACACACCCTGGCCAGCCCCAAGGCTGCAGATGCAACAAGAGAAGTACATAGACCACTTAGTTTTCTGCAAAAAATGTCCCTCAAGTGTCATGCTATCATGGCTATTGGTCACTGTCCCCAGCACCCATGGTGCTGTACAAAAATGAAGGTGGACTACGACATTAGCACACACATGAGCACTATGATTGAACATATCAAAGCCGAATGCTGTTAATGTGTAGAAACAGTCAGGTAGTGTTAACCCAATTTTTTCCACAGGTCCAGCAGGTAAGCACAGCTGTATATTAGGTGCACGAAGTTTGAACTGATAACTGTGTACAACACCCACTGGCCAACCCCAAGCCCATAGGTAGCTGCAATTTCAGGTCATACCTGGAGAGTACTGAGTAAACTATAATGTACAGAACAGTTGTGAGAAATGTAATAACAAATAGTTGTTCATTTTTCTGTCTAACCCCCACCTTATCTGCAACAATAATACAACCAAAAAATAAATGGTATGTTTTTAACAAACCTACTGTTGGGACATGTTCTCCATTGTTATAACAATATTTCAATGTCTGTTTATTGCTGTTCCCTGATGAAATGAAATCATTGGTGGTCTGTTGCTATCAGTGTAACCTGCATGCTGCTGTAATATCCACTGTGGTTCCATATCTGCATGTGTTCTGTTTGCTATGCAACTGATTGAAAATTGTGTTATGGTGTCTATTGGAACACCTATGCATGCTGTTATAACTAATCCTGGCATTATATTGTTCATAACTAACCAACATATGTTGTAAACTGTCAACACCCTAGCTCGTCTGGGAAGGACGATCCCAGTGGATCCACCTGTCCTGCCTCATCTGGCCATGGCACTGGGCCCCAGCACATCTGGGACCCACCCTCAATTTTCCTCGTCTGCTGGCCCTGCACCACCCATGGGTGGAACTGCTTCAGGGGATAGGGCTCGCCCCCCTCCCCAGAGTAGATACGGACAGGAGCCCATCACCAGATGTCAGGTCCGGGGTCTGGTGCATAGGGAGATGCAAAAGGAGTTTGCAGCTCAGCTATGCCAGCTTGAGGGCTGTATGGTGCATCTTGAGGGTCAGCCTGCCCCTCATGCTCAACTTCCAGCACAGCCACCTTTGGGGCTGTGAAGGTGCAGTGGTGACTGACCATGGGTGGGGACCTCAGTCTCATTTTATCCATTTGTGGATTCATGTGCCTCCGATTCCCAACCACCGTCCCTGTCAAGTTGGTCACCTCCCCACATGTGTCATACACCTCCACTGTCTGCTGTCTTGTCTGTCTTGTCTGTTTTCCTACCCAAACTCCCTCCCCACATATACCTACTATCCTTCCCAAACAACCCACTCTCACCTAAAAAAAAAAAGGCAATCTGTTCCTACAAAAAATTACGCCCCAGACATAGCTGTCCATTTCACAGATGTGTCCACTGGACACATGTAATCTTATCCAATTGTCTAGACAACACATTATTGTTGTCCTCACCCCTCTCTTAGGGGTATGAGTATCCAAATTCACCTCCAAATTCAATACATATGCACAGTTGTTGCTGTAGGAGAAATGGACAGCTATGGACCTTCCCTACTCCCGTCCTGCACATCCCTATCCATCTTTCATCTTGTTTTTTCCTCTGCATGCCCCTTGTTTCACCACTTTCCTATCACCCCTTTTCTTTTCTTTCAAAGAAATTAGCGTAGGGGTTAGTGGGAGTAAGCGCCGCTAAGCGAAGCTAAAAAGGAGTAACTGTATTTTAGCAACACTTAGCATCGCACAAACCTGCTTAAAGCTGCTTTAAAGTGCCTTAATCATCCTCTCACCATCAGCTGTTGTTGTGGCCATCAACAAAACTAATCAGCCCTGTCAAGTCTTGATCCCAGAACCCTTTATATTACAGTCAGCAACCATATTACTGCACCATCTGAGTTCTACATGTGGTTCTTGCTTTGCCTAAGTTATCATGCAGTGCAGTCATTTAACAATGTGCTTATATGTATAAACATATATCTGTGAATGTTTGCTCTATATATGTGTATATCCATATATATATATATATATATATATATATATATATATATATATATATATATATATATATATATATATATATATATATATATATATATACACACATATATATATATATATATATATATACACACATATATATATATATATATATATATATATATATATATATATATCTATATATATATACAACACACTTGCAGATAAATACTGGTAAGCCTAGCAAACACCACAGTACAATGGCTGTGTGGACAGATATATCCCCCATGAGAGTCACACAATACTCCTTACATATCCTGTGGCAGGTCATACTGTAGACAGAATGCTGGGGTGGTATGGGACATTCATCTGCTGGCCATGATAGGCCTTACACAGTGGCCAGACATACAGCAATCTCTTAAGCAAGTAATTGAAATGACTAAAGAGAGCACAGTGAAACTGAAACAGCCAGTAATCCTACAGTTGCCACCTTATCAAATGGACAGAGTGTGATATGTTTGCACAAATGAGAATATTTGCATTAAAAAACACACATACCACCATTTTCCCAAAAAAGGTTTATTTCTGTACTATTTCAGTTGTTTATGCCACGTCTGACAGCATGTAGGTGTGTAAAATACAACATAACTGAATTATGCAAATATTAAAGGAAATATATGATACATTCTTGCTCCTACCATCTCGGGACATTTTCCAATTGTCAGAA
Source organism: Protopterus annectens (assembly GCF_019279795.1). NCBI lineage: Eukaryota > Metazoa > Chordata > Ceratodontiformes > Protopteridae > Protopterus > Protopterus annectens. The sequence goes on along the minus strand of NC_056735.1, from coordinate 1,369,178,908 downwards.
TTGTCATCAGCAGTACCATGCCGCTCAACCTTTTATAGGCAAAACTATGGACAAAGCATAACATGATGGTGGAGAAATAGGGACTGATTATAAATATTCTCTTACAATCTCAGAAAGCTGATAGAATACTAGAAGTTTTGCAGTAGCATTATTTTTCTGAAGGATGTGGAGTCTTACAGTCAAATGTTTATCATCATTGAATGAGTCCAATCCTCAGCTTTTTACCAGAAAGGAACCTAATTAAGGAGGAACACACAAAAGTTATGATGCCAACATCTGGACATTAGGTTCACAGGTTCATAGGTTCATACTAGGCTATCGGCCCTATAGCCTATACAAGCCTAGCCATAACAATTCCCTGGTTATTACTTCCCTGGTCCCCTGTCTAACAGGGTGATTGATGTGATCCCTGGGGTGAATTTCTTATCTCCCATCCAGTCTTCAAGGTTCTTTTTGAGGAGGGCCAAAGAGGCGCTCAGCTTGACATGTATGGGCAGTCTATTCCAGAGTATGGGGAGTCTCTGGGTCAGGATCCTATCCCTCCAGCATATTTTGTTCATTGTGATGACCAGGTTTAGATCCCTGAAGCATGTGGCTCTGAGGGATTGGGATTTCTTTAAATGTAGCATGTCCAACAGCTCTGGGTTTGACATGGCCTTGTATGACATTGCCTCTGAGCAGGCGATATGCAACAGAGTATAGCTGGAGTTTTTTAGATGGTCAGCATAGGGCATCTGCTTTAGGCTTGTGATTCTTTTAGTGAGGTATTTCTGTGGCCTTTTCAGTTGTTGCAGATGTCTTGTGAGGTACATACCAAACGGGGCATTGTATTCTATAATGGGTCTAATGAGGGATGAGTACAGTGGGACAATGATCTCCTTTTTTCTGGATGAAAAGCCCTTAATGATGAGGTATGCCACATAAAAGGATTTCCTGACTGTTGTGGCGATGTGGTTATCGAAGGTGAGACCACTGTCCACTTGTGTCCCTAAGTCCCTTATCACACTTTCAGTGTTTAGTGTACTGCCACTTATGTGGTAATTCATGGGTCCATGTTTTTTCCCAAAGGGGATAGCTATACATTTCTTGGCATTGAGCTTGAGCCCATGGCTCTGGCACCAAGCATCTGTTTCTGTAAGGCCCTTTTGTAGAATATCCACATAATTTGGGGATTCAATAATGGCTCCCAGTTTGCAGTCATCTGCGAACTTTGTTAGCCAGAGTCCCTTAGTGTTGGCCTGTACTTCAGAGAAGTAGATGCCAAACAAGAGAGGTCCCAGGACTGAACCTTGAGGTACTCCACTTGTCACTTGTCTGGAGCTGGATTTTGAGTCGGCTACTTTTACAGTGTGGGTTCTGTCAGTAAATCAGTTGGCAACCCATCGAGTGATGTAGGGATTTATGCCCAGCTTAGTAAGTTTATCTATGATTTCAGAGTGGGGGATGGTGTTGAAGGCCTTGGCGAGGTCCAGATAGGCTGTGTGGACCACTTTGCCCTCATCCACGACTCTGGATATGGATTTGAAGAAGTCAATCAGGCTGAAGAGACAAGATCGGCCCTTTACAAAACATTATGGAAAAATGTGTACAGTTGAGGCTTATGAGTAGGCAACAAGTGGCCAAACAATGACCATGCCTTGCACAGAGGGACAGGTGGTAACCAAAGTAAGCCACACAAAGTATCAGACACTGATGTCATGGCAAAAGCCTTCAAGTAGTACAACAGTACAAAACACACTTGCCTTGAATACAAAAATCAATCAACACCCAATTACATGATTAAGCCAACAGCCTCCAATTACACTCCTCAGTTAACCACCTAGTGGGGAAAGTATGAAATGTTACAATGTAAATTGATCCTTTACATAACAATGCTTCACTTCAAATTGGTCTATCAAACTGACAGACTGTGTGCTAAAGAGTAACCTCTAGCCCACCACTGTTCCCATCACCATAGTATCAAAAAGTGCAGCTACATACCTTTTATGTTTTTATTAGTAATATCTCTCACATGTACTAACAGCCTAAGAGTCAAACATGTACCCCCCCTAAAATGTGTTACATGGGTACATAACAGTGTTTACTATACACTTGACCTTTGGACTGTACACGGTCACACATGTTGTCAAGCCTATGGCCCATATTTATGGCCCCCACCCCACAACATGAGTGGGAGTCCAAAACATCACTGGGATGAGAGCAGGAATGTTGGCACTAAATAATGATAGCCCAATACCTATCAACCTCTTACTGTATGACATCTGGACAAAGCCTGGTATATAAGTGGAGGACATAGGGCCAAACACAGGGCTATATTCGATATATTCCACTCATATACTGTGAAGGTTGCTGGTGTTACAGTATTTTTTGCGACATATCCTTCCTGAGGGATATGAAGTCACAAACACTAATGCATGATCCCAGTTACTAATAGCAGTCAACAGAGTATGGCAATGATTTGTCAAGGACAACACCTGTTTGGGGAACACACTAAACACAGTGGCCCAAACCCTCGCCATTATGTGGATAACCCTACAGTTGAGAGCTCTGCAGACACATAACATTGTCAGACTGCAAGCTATGGAGAACTAGTATGTACACACAAACCCTGTTAAACTAGCAGTATTCAAAGCATATACTCACATTCTGTCCCTACGTCTGGAACCTTACATAAACCTGTAGTTGGCCTATGTCCACATGTCATGTTGTAAGAGATATTCTCACCTGCTGTCTGTAACACTGCTGCCCACACACAGAAAGGATGTGTTCCTTATAGGCAAGGTAAAGGGATAACAATCACAGGAAGTACCCATTTATAGGGGTGGGTTGCAATGACATTGGCTATTGCAAGAACTACACAGCTGATCTGCATGCAATTAGCAAGCGAGGAACACCGATTGGTGCATAGGCCATCACCTGGTCATGACCATCACCTACAAAAGCCATGCTGTCACTTAATCAAACCCACTCAATTCCCGTACTCCAGAGAGAGAGGAAGAGAGAGAGAAAATGACACAGAGTGAGACAACCAAACCAAAACAGTTAGGTTTGAATATACAACAACCCCCCCCCAAAAAAAAAGGTATGTGAAACATTTAAGCATGTAACTTAATGTATTACTTGGTCTGTAATAATAGGATAGCTGTGTTTGAAAAAATGTATATGTGGCAGCAAAACTTGCTGTATTGATGTCCAGCTGTACAACTGCTATGGCCATAACTTCTGGCTCTGTCTGCAGTGGGAGACATCACAGCCATACCTGTCAACTGTACAAATCTTCACGGAATGTCCAGATTTTGAAATCAGACTGTTATTTCTGCTCCTCTTGACATCTCTTCCTGTCTGACAAATAGCTGAGGACTGAAGTCATGAAGTAATGACAAACACTTGAGTGTAAGACTACACATCCTTCAGAACAGTCACAGTAATGCAAAATGTATTATGCTAAAAACTTCATAACTCTGCAACAGGAATATGTATGATATGTGCCTATTTACCCCCCCCCCCCCCATCATGTTAGGCTTTGTCCACATGTGATGGTCTAAGAGTTTGAGAGGTAGTATCACAGCTCAGGAGCCTGACTCACCCTGGGAAAGGACAGCTCGTGTTTGCATACCACTAGAGTGTCTGTCAAACAGTTGTGACTGTGCCACTGCTAGGCCAGTTAATGGAATGTTGTCCATATCCATATGTTACCTGTGAATATGAGTATGATATATGTTTGTCTTGGAAAGCTAAGAGACATATATAGGGCATGTGCATAGTCTATTACTGTTGCAGACATGTGTGCCGAACTGCATGTGATATCTTGAATTAATAACATTGAACTGTACAGTGTTCTGCTGGGCAATAAGCACATTTGTGACTGACATCTGCAGACACACACACATATATTTGAGCTATGTCACCCAAACCAGTGGCAAGTCTTCCAGCAATGACAATACAACATATTAGTGTAATTATGATTGTTGGACATCTTCCAGGTTATCACAGTGGTGTCAAGGGCTAATGTGCAATCAATTTAAATATGTATGTTGTAGCTAGAGTAATATGGCATCAATATTGATGTTACTGTTGTCAACCACTGATGTGGGTCTTTGTCCTGAAATCCTGTGGGTATAACCAGCTGAGAAGTATGATTGATTAGCAAGACTGTGAATACAGTGTGCCATACTAACACAGAACACAAATGTATACCAGGTATCCCCTGGGCACATGTATATATGTGTATGTTCAGCTGGAAGGCACAAAACTAATACCATGGGTTACAAGCAGTCGGAAAAATAGGGTGTGCATGCTGCACATGTGTGTAATATCAGTGTCAGTGCATACAACAGAAACAAATGTGTGCAGCTACTGCTTGTTGCATTGCCCTGACACTGATATGGGTACTACAGTTGGCATGATTATCATGTAGTAATCAGTGAAGTGTTCATCTGTGTTATGACCCATTGCCCATGCCTAACACTAACAGCTATAGCAACACCTATATACAGTGGATATCAAAAGCATACACACCCCTGTTGGAATGCCAGGTTTGTGTGCTGTATGACAATTAGATCACAGATAATCTTTCAAAAATGTTCCACACCCCAAATGTGACCCATAACCTGTACAATTCTATTGAGTGTGCAAACCAAGACAAATGTATGGTGTAGTTATCTCAACAGGTGTTCACACAACATATCACTTTAAGGGTGTGCGCACTCATTCAGCTTGTTTATAGTACTGATTGTTATTTCACATATGCTTGCACAGACCCGATTGTCATGTTTTACATCAAATTGTAAAGGATAGAGGTCAAATTACAGGTGTGAATTTATTTGAAGCGAGTTTTTGTGGTGCCATGTTCTAGTTGCATAAATACCAGGCATTGTAACAGGGGTGTGTACACTTCATATCCACTGTAGTTATATGCAGTCAGTAGTACCTGACCTGTAAAAGTAGCCTCCACCAAGGAGAGAGTAATCCCCTTTGCTGGACAGCAGCAATACACAAAGCACATAATAGGATGCTATATTGGCTGTACAGGGACACATAGGCGCATCTAACAACTTGGAGGCAAGTCCAACTCTATCTCAACAAGCATGTATGTTCACAGCTGACGTTGTGTAAGGGTGATTATGACTATAAATCAGATATATCCACATCACCAAGGACAATTGCAGCAGAGTGTCTCCACATATATAGTCAGTCTCAGAGGCAACAACACAATTCAACCTGTATTGGGGGTAAAGCACACCTCATACACACATGCCATGGATATAGGCAACATGCATCACACAGGTTAGATGGGAACAGTGCCACCCTGTCCACACAAATTCTATAGGGGAATATGCACATCAAATACACTACCCCCCTCATCAATGGTGAACTTGTACATAATGCTTACAGAAGGCAACAACAGCAAGTCTCCCTGGGCCATGAGAGCATCATAGTCTGACTCTTACCTGAACTAAGGCATGCACTCACAGCTCCATCACACACTACAGTCAAACAGAGACTTGCCACCATCCACACACCATCCACATGGACAATGGCCACTGTCATCCCTATACACAGAAATGAATGGAGAATAGAGGATTATGCAGTTAACTGTGCAACATTGGGTGGAATAAGATAGGTCAGGGCCAGGAGTGTAATGACAGCTGATTATAGGGTTAGGTTGTAGTTTGGAATATTGTCAAGCAATATTCTGTGTTGATGTGCATGTAGACAACCGTATGAGGTCATGTAACCTTTTCTCCTGTTTATGTCTTCCAGCTACCATGCCAAGGAAGGCTACCAGCCTTTACTTCATTGGAAAATGATGTAATCATTCAGTATCTCATACAGCACTATGATGTCCTATTCGGACACGGCACAGAAGCCCTACGTGACCAAACAGCCCTGTGGGAAGAACTGGCCCATAGGGTGAATGACACTGGACAACAGAACTGGCATTATGACCAGGTCTGTCATCGCTCCAGTGAAATTTTGCATCATGCATGGAACTGAGCAGCTGCTGTAGCAAGGGAGCGACTAACCACAGGTGGGGGTGTAGCCATTCAGCCCCCACTGACACATACGGAACAGCTTCTTGCCAGCCTTGGTGCACCTGCCCAGCACACCCACCATGAAGTAGAACCCAGCATTGTTGAGGTGGGTGGCACCCAGCCAATGTCTGAGGAGCGTGCAGGTAAGGCCACAGTGCACATAACTAGAAAAGTGTTGATTCTACATTTCTATCTGTAGAGAATCTGCATGCATATATCAGAGAAGATAGTCTGTAGCTGGAATTTAGTAATGCACAGATGTGCACATCTATGGTGCTGGGCTGCATATTCTGTAGTATTGCTGTTTGTTCTGTTAATGTTCTGAAATGCTGCTTCCACCCTGTAGCAATTCCACGAGTGGCTACTGAAATTACCTCTCTCCCACAACTATGTAGAGCCCTCAGGTATACAACTAGGGCAGCAGCCTGTGGCTGGTGAGTATGGGGTATTTTGTTCATGTTTGCCAATACACCGGCCATGTTAAGGCCATGCTATATGCCCTGTACACATTTATCACACCTACCTATAATGCATGATGTACATGTTCAGTTTTGTTGGTGTTAACTGCACAGCATCACAGTGGTCACCATGGTGAAGGGTAGGTAGGAGTCCTGCAGTATACTCATAAACCATCAGTGCAAGATGTGTGAACAGAGACAAGTCAAATGGTGGGACAAATGGCCTACAGTAGGGACATGTATGAAACATAACCCTCATACAGTTGATACAACAGTGTACACACCCCTATGATGGTGTCAACTGTTCTTGATATATACAATGACAGAGCACAACAACACATTCCACACCTTTTACAACCCATAATGTGCACCTAACATGTGCGATTAATGTATAAAACAGAATCCTATGTTAGGACAACAAATATGGGGTTTACAAACCCTACAATATACTGGAAGCATACGTGTGCACACACTCCAATTAACATATTGTGGAAGCAGCTTGTGATGTACTGACAGCAATCACTCTTCTGCAGTACACACCTGCCATTAAGTAAAGGCCTGTATGTCACACCATGTAATGGCCTGCTGTCCGAGAAGTATGTCCATGACAATTGGCCAGCTGCCTGCAACACAGGCAGCCATGGCTTGCAGACATCTTCCAAGGCATGACATAGATCCCATATCTGAAAGGAAATAGTCAGGAGTAGGGTAAAATAACATTACCTCACCATTGCATATTCCATGGCAAACAGTGCAGACAGTCATCTAGAGGTGTATTAAATATGGGACGACAGTGATGTTGACAAGACACAGATGGCCATCCAATACAGATGACAATACATAGTGCAAACTGGTCAGGGAGGCTACCCAGATACATGCAGCAACACTGAGGCAGTTGCACAAATGTCTAGCAAGTCCTGCCTAGTATTACCTGCATCAATGATCACCTGGGGTCTGCATAAGTGTGCCCTATGGGTTAGGGTACATAGATGGGAGATTTACCCCACAAGAAATATCATCCAGGCCTCCATTCAGGTAATAAAAGCATGACTCCAGGTCTTCCAAAGGCATGTGTTGTAATGTGTAATGGTGTCATGGAGACCAAGGCTCAAACCTACAGACAGTAGTCCTAATGTTATGTGTGGTGCACAAGCAGCAGCTCACATTACATCAGGGCCACCATCCCCAACTTGAAGGTTGCTGGTGCCAGTGTACACCTTTATTGTTGCTCTTCATTACCTGAAAGTAGGTCTGTAGACATGGTGGAGTGAATATGGAACACTGCAAACTAACACTCATGTGTGGGCCACAGTTGTCAGGCATCTGCAATAAGGCTGAGGATGGGGAGGGGTGTCAGCTTCAAATACAACAGTGAACTGAAGCATACATCCACAACTAGCTAAGAATGGCCGTATCTTAACACATTCAAGGTTATGAATTGGCCACACATAACACACACTCCACAGCAACACTGAAGTCCCTGTGTGACTTCCATGGGCTGTGCACATGAGCTGGCCTTGCAATCTGGCAGAGTTGTGGTACCTTTGTAGGGAAGATGGACCTAATTATGCAAAGGCAAGGATGTGCCATGCTACTGTGCCCCTTCCAGGAATAGTGACTGCTGTATTTCAGTTAGAAGATGCTTCAACAAACCATTGATTTAAGGGTGTGCACAGTTATGGACGCCCAATATGGTACACATGTCAGTCAGCATCTCCATGACTGACAGTCATCTGACTCAGGATTGGATTGCATAGGTCATATGTCACATATCAGGTGTGTGTAATGTTTTTGACTGCAGTAATGTGGCCCCATTGCATATCATAGAAGAGGCTGTCCTGTCAACAGGGCTATGTATGCTCTTGAAATCCACATGAGGCTTGGAAGGTCATCAGTTTACACAGATGTTATTGCACATACATCAACTGATGATGATGTGATCTGGGAATCAAATGTCAGTCATTCATTAGAGACATCCATCCTCATATCATCCCAGTCATGTGTCAGACAAACACATAGGGGTTGTGAAGAAGAGAGCAAACATAACTGCTACACATCTAACACATTCAGCAATGATTTGTATAGTTGTGAGGTATGGTGTACAGTGCATGCCAGTGTACTGTACAGGTGCACAGCATTAATTTGTACATTGGTGCAGTGTGTCCCAGGGGAAGGGGCATCACCTACTAACATGACTCATGCATCCCACATATGTATATTGTTTGCAACCAAGATTTAGAATGGCTGCACTGCCTGATATTGAGAGCCATATGTCATGCATGTCAATTGTTGGGTACTGAGGTCTGTGTAATATATTTGTGCCACCTCACTTGTAAGTGTGTATGTGTGTAGAAGTAAACCATAATGTACAGGTCTTAATTTACATTTCTTGTCTGCCCCTCACAGGTGGCGAGGTGGGTCAGGGTCCCTCCTGCAGGCAAACTGATGTTAGTGTCCATACAGACTCTGACAATGATGATAGGCATAGTGAGGCACAGGCAGGGTTGCCAGGGGCTGAATCTGTGCCATTGGTTGACATCCCACCTTTATCCACCCCATCGCCGCACACAGTCACAATGCCCATACATACCCTATCACCAGTGGCCATAGATGAGGGACAGTTGGTGGGTGGTCGCATGAGACAGGAAAGTATGGGGACTATGGCAAGTGTGTTTGTACACAGCAGCCATAGTCGGATGACCAGTAAGGTACTACACAGGCAGATGTACAGGGGTGCTCATAGGAGGGCTGCTGGCCATCATGCCTCTGGCAGAAGTGCCACAGCAGGTGTCACCAGATGCATGTTTCAGGCCATCATGGATGCACAGGCACATATGGAATGTTACACCAGAGATAATCTGAGGCTCCAGAGGGCTACTCTTCCTGCTGTATGTGACAACATCTGTGATCTTGCAGGTGCCCACCATTATTTTGCAGAGGTCATGGATAGATGGTTGGGTGAGATAGTGGGAATCCTCGATAGTGTGGTGTCTGTGGTAGAGCATGTGGTGGGTGTAGGGCATCGGCCACGTGGACGTAGGTCATCAACACCCTCAGGTGGAGGTCTACGTGGGCATGCAACAACTCATGGCTGCTCCCATAGTGGCAGTACCAGCACCAGCACTGCAGAGGGGGTGCTGTCCACACCACAACACAGCAGGCCACATGCATGGTCCTGGCTGGTCCCAACACGGATGCGGAATTGTCATCATCAGGGGAAAGTAACATATCTGGGCTTCTGCCTGGTAGTACCCGTGCAACCCCTGGCAGGCACAGTTCCCATGTCCAGTGAACTGTATACCCTGCCATGTATGGTCTACAGCTGTCCAACAAACTCCTGTATAGGGCAGCCACATGGAAGAAATGTGTGCATACATACACACACACATCACCAACACAGCTAGGGCACCTCCATAACTACATACACCATGTCTGCACAGCCCATTTAATAAAGAACCCCCTAACCAACACACATGATATCAACCAAAAAGCTCAGCCTAGGCCTCTGGAAAACCCACAACACACTCTGTGCATATGATAATACATGTGCCACATCCCTGTCATCCATACCATTGATGCAGGGACATGCTAATATGTTTTTGATGCACAGGATGAATGTACTAAGGTTTAGCAATGTAATGCTGTTTAATGTGTTTTCAGCTGGAATTATTAATGCTTACACATCAGGGTGTGTAGCTGTCCAGCCATGATGCATTATAGCTGTCATTAACACTGACTGATTGTGGTCTCCATAATGTATTCTGTTTGTGTTCTAGGTGTCTATACATCAGCAGGATGTTGGTCTGCTGTCCTTTCCTACAAGGGGTGTGGTACTGTGGTGACACATTGACTGTGTCATATCCCAGGTACAGCTGAACACAAGTAACAGGTCTGTATAACAGTTACTGCATGCACCACATGGCTGACAGGTCTGAGGGGTGTATACAGGTGAGTGCATGGTGGCTGATGTAAGCAGCTCTTCTACAGTAGACAATGGTAAGGACACTGGGTGGCACACACCAAATGTTTGTGAATATCACACACACAGAGGCTTTGGTGTTGATGCAATACACAGAGAATACTGTTCACATGGATGTACATCATTTTGCAGTGAACTCATTTTGGCCTATGTAATTCTACTAAGACCAAACTGCCAAAACATCATATCAGTAAATAATCAGTCCACCAGTTTAATGTCATTGACAATGGTACTGGTAGGGTATATGTCCTCATTCCCAAAGTAGTGCAGTCCTGGAATTGGTAAACATAGGTGTGCTGGTGTGGGTGGCACAGCCCCCCCCCACTTTAGAGGGTGTGTTGTGGCATAGAATCACACATAGTGTGATTAACAACTACTTAACCTGTTAACATATACTGTACAGTATAACAGCACACTAAGTGGGGGGATACTCACAATAACCCAAATGTAGGTGGCTGTGCCTACAACAACCACACCCAACTATATATCCCAACTCCAGTATCATTGTACAGCCATACAGTGGGGAAGAGGGCATTTACACATCCACTACTAGTTTTGATGGAATGAATTTACACAAGATGATTGCTTTGAAATGTTACCTTTTGCCAGTTAGTTCTCAGACAAATTATCTCCTGGGGCATATATCTTCTGCAAACTGACATAGATACCTTCACATACACACACACTTACTTGGCAACACTGAGAGTAGAACCCCTATCTAGGGACTTATTGCTACTAACGTGTTTGGCCTTAATTGAACACACCACAGAGCTTTTAGGGTGAGGTGTGTCCCGTGTTTCCTGTTAAGTGAAGAACATCACCAGGCCTTGTACAGTATGGTAATGGGGGATGTACTGGGTGTTAATGAACAATACATAATATGACATACTGTCATAGGTTCATAGGTTGGTACTAGGCTATCGGCCCTAGGGCCTATACAAGCCAAACCATAACAATTTCCTGGCTATTACTTCCCACACTATTTACTTCCCTGGACCCCTGTCTAGCAGGATGACTGATTTGATCCCGGGGTGAATTTCCATTCTCCAGTCCAATCATCAAGGTTCCTTTTGAAGAGGGCCAAAGATGTGCTCTGCTTGACATGTAAGGGCAGTCTATTCCAGAGTCTGCGGAGTCTCTGGGTCAGGAACCTATCCCTCCAGCATGCTTTGTTTATTGTGATGACAAGATTTAGATCCCTGGAGCGTGTGGCTCTGAGGGATTGGGATTGACATGGCCTTGTATGTTAAGCAGAGATCACCTCGGAGTAGACGATATGAGACAGAGTATAGCTGGAGATTGTTAAGGCGGTCAGCTTAGGCCATCTGCTTTAGGCCTGTGATTCCTTTAGTGAGGTATTTCTGCAGCCTTTCCAGTTGTTGCAGATGTCTTGAGAGGTACATACCAAATGGGGCGTTGCATTCTATAATGGGTCTAATGAGGGATGAGTACAGTGGGACAATGACCTCCTTTTTTTCTGGATGAAAAGCCCTTAGTGATGAGGTACACCACATAGAAGGATTTCCTGACTGTTGTGGCGATGTGGTTATTGAAGGTGAGACCACTGTCCACCTGTGCCCTAAGTTTCTTATCACACTTTCGGTGTTTAGTGTACTGCCACCTATGTGATAATTCATGGGTACATGTTTTTTCCCAAAAGGGATAACTATACATTTCTTGGCATTGAGCTTGAGCCCATGGCTCTGGCACCAAGCATCTGTTTCTGTAAGGCCCTTTGGTAGAGTATCCACATCATTTGGGGATTCAATAATGGCTCCCAGTTTGCAGTCATCTGCGAACTTTCTTATCCAGAGTCCCTTAGTGTTGGCCTGTACTTCAGAGAAGTAGATGCCAAACAAGAGAGGTCCCAGGACTGAACCCTGAGGTACTCCACTTGTCACTTGTCTGGAGCTGGATTTGGAGTCAGCTACTTTTACAATGTGGGTTCTGTCAGTAAGCCAGTTGGCAACCCATCGAGTGATATAGGGATTAATGTCAAGCTTAGTAAGTTTATCTATGATTCCAGAGTGTGGGATGGTGTCAAAGGCCTTGGCGAGGTCCAGATAGGCTGTGTGGACTGCCTTACCCTTGTCCACGGCTCTGGAGACTGATTTGAAGAAGTCAATAAGGTTCAGGAGACAAGATTCACCCTTCATGAATCCAAACTGGGTGAGGTTCAGTGTTTTAAGGTTGCCAATGTCTTTGTTTATAAATTCCATGGCTTTCAAATCAGGCTCGTCACACTTATGGGGCGGTAGTTCCCGGGATCCAAGGTGGATCTCCCTTGTGGAATGGGATAACTGTAGCTGTGCCCCACTCAGTGGGCACGAAGCCTGAGGTGAGGGTATGATTGAACATGACACTTAGGTGAGGTGCCAGTTCATTTTGTAGTTCATGTAGTACACAGCCTGGGATGTCATATGGTCCCATGGATGCTGTATTCTTAGCTTTGGAGAGTGTGTTTTTTACCTGTGTGGCCGTTATTACCGGGATTTGACAATCTTCCAGTACTGAGATGGG
>NC_056735.1:1369153416-1369160916 GCF_019279795.1 Protopterus annectens | reverse complement strand
CATGGATGTTACCATTTACTGAGTACAATCATCAAAGTATGCTACTGCATTTATAAAGACAGAAAATATGTGAGTAACACACCAAATCTAAGACTCCAAACTCTGGTCAGTCTGTAGATAGCCCTACAGGTAAGAGTTTTCTCAACCACATAACACTGTCATGCCAGACTTTAAATCATGCAGAATAGCCATATCCACACAAACCCTGTTAAACCAACATTACTTCAAATGTAGAACAGCAATACTTACATGCTGTCCCCATGTCTGGAACATCCCCCTCCAGTTTGTTGGCCTGTCTCTACAGTGTTTGTTGTATGGGGTATTTCCAACTACCCTCTGTGATGCTGTTTGTCACAGACCCACATAACATCCTGCTCACAGTGAAGGAGAAGGGCCAACACCCACTTGCAGTGCTTACTTATAGGAGTGTGTTTCCATGCAATTGGCTATAGGAATGATACCACAGGTGTTCCACATGCAATTAGCAAGTGAAGGTCTCCGATTTGTGCACACGCCATCAGCTGATTATGAGCATTACCTGTCAAAGTCAAGCTGCTGCCTATGTAAAACAAATGCATTTTTCCACATCTACCAGACAAGGAGAGAGAGAGAGACAGAGAGAAAGAAAGAAAGAAAGAAAGAAAGAAAGAAAGAAAGAAAGAAAGAAAGAAAGAAATGAAGAGAGAAAGAGCCAAGCATATTTGTGTATGATCCGTGGGTGGGGAAAGGTCTCTGGATATTATAATGGTTGCCTATATATACACATGTATGTCTGTGGATTGTCTACAACAACCTCTATGGTGTTTGACAACTGTTGACCTTGTAATGTGGCATTGGGACATATGGGTCCTCAACATGAAAATGTAGCAAAATTCACCCTGCAATGGATCGTGTTATTTACACAATCACACCAACACCCACACAGGATACTGATGACACACACACTTGCCAGTATGGAGTTTCAAACCCCTACCTAGCTATGTATTGGTACTATAGTATTACGCAGTTGTCACGAGCACCACAGAGCTTATATTTTGGAGAGCTGTCCAAAGGTATCTTTGAAGGTGAGTGACATCAGATGCAGTGCTAAAGGAGGGGTAAGGGAATTGCAGTAAATGTGAATGACCACAAAATCAGGTGTCAGCAAAGACTCACACTCATTTTCACAGTTGCAGGACCAGGCTTAGAACTCCTACCTAACTAGTTTGTTACACTATGATATTATGCAGTTATCACAAGTGCCACAGAGATTATATATTAGAGGGCTGTCCAAAGGTATCTTTTTAGGTGGGTGACATCAGCTGCAGTGCTAAAGGAGAGGTAAGGGAAGTGTAGTAAGTGTGAATGACCACAAAAATCAGGTGTCAACAAAAGACTCACACACATTATCACAGTTGCCAGGGCCAGGATTAGAACTCTTACCTAACTAGTTTACTGCACTATAGTACCACACAGTTATTACAAGCACCACATAGCTTATATGTTGGGAGCTGTCCAAAGGTATGTTTGAAGGTGAGTGACATCAGCTGCAGAGCTAAAGGAGGAGGTAAGGGAAGTGTAGTAAGTGCGAATGACCAAAAAATCAGGTGTCAACAAAGACTCACACACTGCCACACACAAACACACACATTTTCACAGTTGCCACGACCAGGATTAGAACTCATAATATCATAGTGTAACAAACTTAACTAGTTTGCTACACTATGGTATTACTCAGTTATCACAAGCAGCACATAGCTTATATGTTGGAGAGCTGTCCAAAGATATCTTTGCAGGTGAGTAACATCAGCTGCAGAGCTAAAGGAGGGGTAAGGGAAGTGTAGTAAGTGTGAATGACCACTAAATCAGGTGTCAACAAAGACACGCACTCTCACACACACATTATCACAGTTGCTAGGACCAGGATTATAACTCCTACCTAACTAGTTTGCTACACTACAGTATTACACAGTTATCGCAAGTGCCACAGAGCTTATAGGGCTAAGCCTTGACCAAAGGGTTATTTCAAGGTGACTGACAGCAGGTGTGCTAAAGTAATGTAGTGTAGTGTAGGAATGGCAGGTGTAGTGAGTGTGAATGGCTTCAAAATCGTTCATCTCCATGCAAACACACACACACACACACACACACACACACATACACACACACACACACACACACACACACACACACACACACACACACACACACACACACACACACACACACACACACACACACACACACACGCGCGCTATCACAGTTGGCATATCTGGAATTAGAACTCCTACCTAACTAGTTTGCTACACTACAGTATTATGCAGTTATTGCAAGTGCCACATAGCTTATAGGGCTGCAACTTTGCCAAAGGGCTATTTTGAGGTGACTGACATCAGTAGGCTTGCTAAAGTAGGCAATGGCAGGTGTAGTGAATGTGAGTGGCCTCAAAATCATTCACCTCCACATACACACACAAACATTATCACAGTTGTCATGTCTGAGATTAGAACTCCTACCTAACTAGTTTGCTACACTACAGTATTATGCAGTTATCTCAAGTGCCACCAAGCTTTTCGGGCTGAAACTTGGCCAAAGGGTTATTTCAAGGTGACTGACATTAGCAGGCATGCTACAGTGGGTAATGGCAAGTGTAGTGAGTCTGAATGGCCTCAAAATCATTCACCTTCACACACACACACACACACACACACACACACACACACACACACACACACACACACACACACATTATCACAGTTGCTATGTCTGGGATTAGAACTCCTACCTAACTAGTTTACCATACTACAGTATTACACAGTTATCGCAAGTACCACAGAGCTTATAAGGTTGAGATTTGGCTGTTGGTTTATTTCATGGTGACTGACATCAGCAGAAGTGCTAACATGGGCAATGGGAAGTGCAGTATGTGTGAATGGGCCATAAATCATTCCTCTGGAAACACACACACACTCAGTCACACACAACTTTACATTTGACAGGACTGAGTATACAAATGCTACATGAATACTGATTTTTACTATTGTGTTACACATTTATCACAAGCACCACATATGCTATAGGGCTGAGGGCTACCAAAAGGAATGTCTACAGTGACTGACATCAGCACATCATGTGATATCGGCCAATTGGATGTGTATTGGGTGGGATAAGCCTCATAATGGCATTTTATCTATCACTGTCTGTCTCTCTCTTCCCCACATTTCTGTGTGTGTATGTTTGACATATTATAGTGTGTTGGCCTTGGATATGTGTGAGTATTCCTATCCAATGTGCGCATGAAGCATAACTGGAGTACAATTTGGTGTGTGTGCACAGACATCTGCAAATGACAGATATGTATAGTTCACTGTGTTGTCAGACATGGGCTTCATTTCTCTAAGTGTAGGAGCATGCCCAGTATGACCTTCTGTATTGAGTGTGTGAATCCATTCCAGATAGGGTTGTACTCCAGTCCAGGGTTTGGTGTTCTCAACCTACAGATAGCAACCTGTTTCTGCAGGATATCTGTAGATAGGTTGACAATATGGAGTCACAATAGGCAACAGATTGGGGAATACTGTAACTATTGCTGTCTGTGCTGCTTGTGTTACATGATTGGTGTTAGCAGAGATATTCAGACATATGTACTGTTTTACACTGTGATGTATTATGTCATTGACTACTGACAGATATAATTATTTGCTGACAGTTATTTACTGGGAAATACAAGATGAATGAAGCATAGTCCAGTATTGTGGTCCACAGCCTTCACATTCTTGCACACTCCTGCTATTCTGGAGGGGCAGCTACAGACACTTGTTGATGGGTCTGTGTAAATGTTCCAGCACCTTGGTAGTATGGTGGCTGAGGATTCCCTTCTTGTGCAGATATCGACTTAACAGAATGGCCATATCCTGCTGTGGCCATACCTCTCAGCTGTACAGATTCACCCAGGTTACCCAGTGGCAGGGCTTATATATCTGGTCAGTTCCCCATTCACATTGTGGTTTACGAGCAGGTTTGTAGCTACCCATTACTGGGTTTGCAGGCAGGGGAAATATGGGAACACATCAGAGTTTCAGACTTCACACACTCCATGACGTCCATGCATCCACACCCCCCACTCTGTTATTCTATCCTCATCCTAACATTATGCGAGCGATATCTGGGAAGTATCCCTATAGCTGGCCCTTCATCCCAGCGGTATTTATGGATTGATCCACAGTTCATGTAGTAGGACATGGGGGGCATGCTACTGGGATTTGTCAACATGGCCTTGCATTTGCATTTTGTTGACTGTTAGTTTGTTATTTGGGACTCCATGAGATACCATACAGTGGCACTATGGGTGAGGCACAGGCCTTTGACAGAGGATTGTAGGCCATTTGCTAGTGATGCAGGCCATCTGTAGCAGGCCAGTGCATTTTGTCAGTCCTACATTCTGGGGCTGTGAGCCAGTGAATTCCCTTGGGGTGACAGGGTAAGTGTGCAAGGTGTTAATGGCAATAGTTCCTGTACATACTGACCCATTGGTCTGGATGCAGGCAGGGTACTGCTTACAGCTAGGGACACACCTGCATAGGACACCTCTTCAGCATGATGCATTCTGTGGGTATTCTCATGCAGAAGTGGGGTCATAATGTGCTCATTCCCAACAGCAAGGATATGACCTGTGATAAACCTGTGGCTGATGGTGGGGTGAGCTGAGTGCATGTCAGATATGGAAGCTATGTG
Source organism: Protopterus annectens (assembly GCF_019279795.1). Classification (NCBI taxonomy): domain Eukaryota; kingdom Metazoa; phylum Chordata; order Ceratodontiformes; family Protopteridae; genus Protopterus; species Protopterus annectens. The sequence continues at coordinate 1,369,156,203 of NC_056735.1, read as the reverse complement.
CAGCTGACTCACAGATATACCTGGGACATTCCCCTTATGCTGCCTTGTGCTGGGACATAGGCAGTCTCCCATTTCTTCATAACTGCGCCTTTTGGGGTCTGCCAATGATTGTCCAGACTACATCAGTATTCCATACTACACAGACAACTAATGTGCTGCTAACCTGTATGTACAATTCCAAAGTTGTGTGCAGTCGACAATTACATTTTATGCACTCTGTCTAGGGTACTTCCACCTGTGTACTGTGTGTATGTATGTCCATCTTTCAGATTGTGACAGATATTGACATCTGGACAGTGAGTATGGACGACTTCTGACATGGGTATTGCTGAGAAGCATTGTGGTTGGCACTGCAGTTGTCAGAACATGGCCCTGTCATCCACAGTACTGCCCATAGGACACCGAGACACAACACTCCATGCCTACATGCTGACCACTTCCACACAATATTGAACACACGACAACCTAACACATGGACCCCTGCATATTGTACACATGCAACAATCTAGCCTGTAGATTGGGCCAGTTCGGGTAATCTGTGCTCCACTGTTATTACACCTCACACTTACATGTACTGCATTTCTACATAGGAAAGTGGGGAGGGGGGCACACCTGATGACTTTAAACATTTGCTATAACTGTACTGGTATTTCAGGTACTCTGTTGGCTTCCATTTCATTTTGTATTCTGACCTATCATGCAGACTGGAGGCATATTAGTAGAGTACAGGTCTTAGGTTTTATTGACCTACATATCAGTTTCAGACATCTTACCCTTCAGAACTGTTATACAACTGCCAGACCTGTTGTAGTCTGTCTGTTTAGGTCTGGAGGGGGGCTGTTAACCATTGCCATCAATTGGAGGCCTTAGCCCAGCCTTTCTTTATGGTCATCCACACCTGTCCTGCTGGAAATCTGTGATTCAGTATTACTCCCCTCATTTGCATAAAACAGAATGGTGGTGGGTATGTGAGACTCACTGACATGCATGTGTCCTATGGAGACACATTTGGGCCACCACATGTACTGCAGTGGGATTTGTCACCTTGTCTCTTACTGCCTAGTATGTTGACAGCAGTATTTGTTATGAATTTCATGCTGTCCACTATCTGCTGCCATCCCATTCAGCCACCTGATTCCCTTGCATGCTCATGTCCATACCATAGATACAACTATCAGAACATACTACTCCATTAAGCAATTGATAGGAAGACTGACTTACCTTGTGGCTGTGCCAGTATTGAGGATGATGCTGGATGGCTGACTATGTTGGATGCACATAGTACACTCCCTATGCATGGTAAAGCACAGGTAGTGTCATGTTTGGCATCCCTTTTACTGTATGTGTGGGTCAGCGAGAGAGAGGTGTAATTCCCTTGGTCCCTACTGTGTCAGTGTATGTGCTATGCATTGTCGCTTTGCCAAGGCCTGAGCATACTGGGCACTCCTCCTCCTGCCTACATGGGCAGGCTCAGATAGTTCCTCCTCCAAGTTCCTCTGTGCCTGTGATGGCCTTGGCAATGGTGGGGGGCTGTGTGGCCTTGCCCCTTGCTGTTCCTGCTGCAGCTGTTTCCGCAGGATCATATTGTGCAGCATGGCACATACTATGAACATTTGTGTACATGTAGATGGAGAGTACTGCAAGGCTCCACCGGATATGTCCAGGAAGCAGAACCGTGACTTGAGCATCCCAAGCACATTCTCTATTATGATTCTGGTTTGTGCATGTGCCTCATTATGTAGATCTTGTTCAGGTGTGTGTTCATTTCTGAGGGGTGTCATCAGCCAGGGTTCCAGTGCATAGCCAGCATCCCCACTAGGTGGCCATATGGGATGTCCCCACTGGCAAATGTCTGGTACAGCTGTGTCATATGCCAGATGTGGGAGTCGTGATAGCTTCCAGGACTGCCAGCACAAAGATTCAGGATAATGCCCTGGGCATCGCACATGACCTGGCAGTTGATGAAGGGGAAGCCGTTGCGGTTTATGTAGATCTTACCCCTCTCACCGGGTGGTGCTTTGATGTGTATGTGCATGCAGTCTATAGCACCCACTACTACCTCAGGGTATTCTGCTATTTGGTGGAAGAGATGCATATTGCTGGTCAACGCTTCACGGGTGTTAAGGAAATATATGTGCTCACCGACATGTGCTGGCATGGCATCCAGGAACTGGTGGAGTACCCTGGATGCTGATGCCTGCGAGATCCTCATGATATCCCCAGTTGCCCTTTGGAAGGTACCTGTGGCTAGTATTCTTAAACCTACACAAACCTTGGTATCCACTGAGATGGGTTCCCCTCTGTTGGTTCTGTGTGTGAGGCATGGCTGGCACAGCTCAACAGTTTGTTGTAGAATGTCCCTGTCCACCCTATAGTGCTCCACTATCTCCTGCTCATGTAGCCCCTGGTAGGTTACCCTGGGTCTGTAAACTCTTCACCTTCTCCTCACTGTGGGTTGGTCATCAGCATTCACATCCTCACCACCCTCAGCCTCTTGCACATATTGATGTATGAGAGTGACAGCAGCCCCTAACATTTTGTTAGTTTTGTCAGGTAAAATTTCTCCCATCTGTGTACACCAGTGGTGTAGAATTTTTGGAAAAAAACAGACTGGAAGGTGTTTGCATAGTTTATAGTAGTGTGCTAGGCTGTTCCATGTGTAATTGGCTGATTTTGATACATTTCACCTGCCAGCTATGCTAACTCTCCTTGATTGCCCTCCTACTGCTGTTTTCCCCTCCCATTGCCTTCCCGTTTAAGACCCAGAGGCGCGGCGTGCATATCCAG
>NC_056735.1:1369013416-1369145916 GCF_019279795.1 Protopterus annectens | reverse complement strand
GCTTTGTACAAAGCCTACACAGAGTTTATGTGTTTGCACAGTGAGAAGCAGTGGTAATTACATATTCATGCCGCTCACACATTAAACAAATGCAGTTTCATGGCTGGCAACAGTGTTGCCAACCAAGAAGCCTTGTAAAGCAACATGAATAGTGAACTTGCTTACAGTACAGCAAACTAGGTTAGTGGGATTGCACAGAATGCCACAATGATTACCAAGGTTTATCATATAGTAATGTATATGGTCCAAACACAGTACATGACAATGTACACAGCAGATATTGTGAAATCCCATTCCTGGCAATCTGTTCAAAAGTTGTGTAAATGATCCATAATGATACATGGACTGCCATTTAAAATAAACAATCAGCAGAAGGGTGTGTATTGAATAGGGTCACACAGATGAATTAGGGTTGCCATCTCTCCGTTTTTTTTTTTTCTGGACTACCTGGAAATCAAACTGATTGTCTGGTAGTCCAGAAAACACTGTACAAACTCCAGTATTCCATTTCAAAAAAGAAACAGACTATCGGAGTTTGTTAAATCGGCAGATTTACTATGATTTTTTTTTACAGAAAGCATACTGAATTGGCAAAAAGCAGGCATCAGAAATGAAAAAATAGGGCGTTCTCCATCAACTGATGTCATAAAGATGTCACAAAATGGGTAGAACGTGGATGGTAGAGAAGGTAGAAATGGGCGAGGTTATGGGTGATAAGAAGGGTGTAGCCGTTTACCACTAAAATCTACAATGAACGGTTGCAACCCTCAGATGAGGGCATGTAAATGGAAAACAGTTGTAGCTGGAACACTAATCACATATGAACATGGTACAGTATGAACTGCACAGTGAAAATGTATATTATGTGACTGTCAGACAAGGTAACATAACAATGGAGAAGATGTCTTTGTGAAATAAGCATCCTGGCATGAACAGTGGAGGGGACATTTATCAGGGATGCTATATGCAATTGGGGTTGGGTATATATTGTGAAGTTGTGTAAACTGATTGGGCCTGAATATGACTGTAATGTCAGCAGTGGTCTCCAACAAGCAGGACACAGTTACATGCACATGGATAAGAGTAAAAGAACCATGCACAGTCATGGACAATACCAGAATAATACCACCAGTAATTCCATGTCTCTGACACAGCATATGTGATCCTGAGTGATCATAAATGGTTCTGCATGAACACACTTGTAGAACTACCCCAGGACACAGATTACATACCAATTGGTCTGCTTATAGGGTTTGATATCTACATTATACTTGGGTTGTGCATTTGTTTTCATAACATAACATAACAAATCCCCCCATGCTTTTGTGTCATTTCATATTGTCAAGGTTGTAGCAGCAATCTTTGATGTGTGTTGATACTGTTTGTGTTATACTAATATCACAGTTGGAGTCAAAGATTGCCCAAAATCTATAGTCATCCAGATGCAGTATATGTTTGGACACATTATGTGTATGTCATTTGTGATGTCTGTGAGTTACATAATAGACAGAAAAGGGCCTAGCAGAAAGCCCTAATGTACGGACCTGATCACACGGCCCAAAATATGGGTAATTTCACACATTTTAACATATTTAGAGGCCATGTATGTGATCCAGTGGTCTACCCACTTGGTGATATAGGTGTTTATGGCCGGATCTGACAGTGTTGAGTGAATACCTCAGTGTGGATTTGTGTCAAATGCCTTGGCCTGGTCAAGTTCCACAGGATGACAATGTTGTCATCATACATGCCTTCGATGACCTCTTTGAGGATATCTAAAAGATGTAGCAGACATAGATGTAGCATTAACATCTCATACATGTATGTTGCACACAGCAGGGATATTACTAGTGTCCATTTAGAAAAGATCCATGTTGACTTCTTGGTTTACCTCACAGATGAAGAGAGGCAGAATGTGTAAATACATGCATGCATCAGGTGCTGCCCCCAACTCAAATGGGTGTATGTTAATGAACAAACTTCTACTAGAACATAGTAAATGTGGAGGGTATTTTGAAGTGTGTAGCCAACTGTGTCAGGTAGGTGTATGCGCTGAGTTATGCTATAGGCAATCTATTGTGTTGCTATAGCTCACTGATTCTGTGTGATAGGCCTGGATGAAGATAAGACAGTGCATACTGTCTATCTTGATCTAGCCTAGGGTTTTGACACAATCCCCCACTCAGGTATCACTGAGAAACTCTCCTAGCTGGGGATTAACCCTTACATCACAAGATGATTAACCAAATGGCTCACCAACAGAACACATACTGTGAATGTTGATTAATCAACCTCTACCAGTAGAGGTGTCACCATTGGTATACCACAAGGGTCTATGCTTGGCCTTTTACTGTTTGGAATCTATTTCTTGACAGTCTAGGCTAAAGCACATGGCCTTCAGCTTACTAAGTTTGCTGATTCTTTCATATTGGGTGCAATCACTGAGACTACCAGTGATTGCAACATACTACAGGAGGGGTTAACACAGACAAATGATTGGTGGCAAAGCCACACAGTCTACACATAATTGCAAAAAATGTCTCATTATTGTGGCCTTCTGCAAAGTGGAAATTCCCACTAATTACAGCATTGATAACACTCACCCTATGTGGAATCCCAGTGGTGTGAGACCTGGGAATACATGTAGATAGCAATCTGAACTTTGACCACCAAGTGTGCACAGTGGTATGGGAAGGCTGTGTCAAGTATCTCATAAGTCAGGCTATCATATCCAGATCTGAGGATGATATAACAAAACTGTACTTGAACCTCATGAAAATACTAATAGAGTATAATGCCCTCTTTTGAATATACCTCACCAGACACCTGAAGCAGCTGGAGAGACCACAGGGGTTTATCACCAAGAAAATACAGGACCTACATACCATGCCATGATGTATGTGGATATACTGAAAGCCCTGTCACTGTAACATGTATTATATAGGATGAAGTGACTTATGCCTGGCATACAGGCTAGTCTATGACCCTGCCCTGATGGAAATACTGCACATCTGCAAATCAGCTATAGTTGATGACATCAGCAGTGTCCGAACAGAGGGGGATGGTAACATCAGTGTCCCACATGCTGGTTGGTGTAAAATGTTCATGTAATGTCAAGCAAGTGCACAAACACACACCCCAGTTGACTGTAGTGAGAACAGAACCCCTACCTAAGTACACTGACTAGAGAACTCTGTATTTAAGGCAAGAACCACAGGTCAAGTCTGACTTGGAGAGTGCCAGATAACAGTTTATAGGTGATGACAGCAGTGTCTGGTGAGGAGAAAATGCTAATATTTGTGCCCCACAAAGAACACAAACACACACACTCACACAAACATGCACACACACACACACACACACACACACACACACACACACACACACACACACACACACACACACACACACACACACACACTCACACACACAGTTAACTGCAGTGAAAACAGAACCCCTACCTATCTAAGTACACTGACTAGAGAACTCTGTATTTAAGGCAAGTGCCACAACTCAAGTCTAATTTGGAGAGTGTCAGACAACAGCTTATAGGTGATGACATCAGCAGTGTCTGGTGAGGAGAAAATGCTACTAGCAGTGTCCCGCATGCTGGTATAAAATGCTCTCTGTAGTGTCAAGCAAGTGCACAAACACACACCACAGCTGACTACAGTAAGAATAAAATCTCTACCTATCTAAGTACACTGACTAGAAAACTCGGTACTGTACACAAGCACCACAGCACGTCTGACTTTTACAAGGCTGCAGGACAACTTACAGTGGATGACATAAGCACTGCATGTTGGAGAGAAGTTGTTGGGAGGCCTGCATGAAATGGATGAGTAGGCATGTTCAACTTTCAAGATATTTCAAGTTCTCCATGTTACCAGATTGATGAGTGTGCAATCTGTAGTATTTGGTGTTTGTTTTTCAATGTGTAGGTGCACTTTAAGCGACACCTTTACAAACTATATGCAAACTGGTATCCACATTACTACATGTAGTGGAAAATCTGAATGAGTATTGTAATTTTAAAGATGTGCATGGTATATAACACATTTGCTATTAATTTATGTAGTGTAATTGATATATTTGTGAACAAGTACAGAGAGACTAGGGTTGCAGTGCATGAGGGGAGGTAACAGCCGGATGCATTGTAAATATGTGACATTTCGTTAGATAGGTCCTCCATTTTTTACGTTTCCACATGTAGTTTCATGGCATGAAGACTAAATGGAGAGTAAACATAAGTAATGAATGCTATTATTTACTTTGCATAGAGCAGTGATGAGCAGTGGGTTTGCAAGATGGTTGACAGTGTTTGTGCATGTGAGACACTCATTTCTATTGCTTTCCCTGTTTGTGCATAGTTAAGCAGTGTGCAAATATGAGTCATTACTAAAATTATGAGGGTTAGAACTGAGTGTATGAAACACAGCTGCTGCTTAGCTGACTCCGTGGTAGCAGGTGTAAATGCATTAATGCATTTCTTTTGGAGCCCAGATGATATAGGGTTTGAATCCAGGTGTATATAATACTTTTAAATAAGTAGTGATAATACAATGAAATTATACTTTACACTACATTCACCGTGTGTTACTGTGTGTTGACATAGCACAGCATGTTTAAGCAGCATTGCAGAGGTAACAGCACCAAGAAAGAGCCGTTAACCATCACCTGGAATTGGTATGCAATGCCAAACTACATCAAACTTAGAGGCCAAAAAGTGAAGGGCTTCATTGCTTTTTTGTTCCTTATGTATGTTGTATGTGATTCTATCATTTGACCAGATTAAATGTATTTAAATGGGGTAGACAGGAAAATGATGAAATGGGGGCAAGCAGGGGGAATAATAAAGGAAAGCAATATAGGAATGTGCAGGAAGGAGGTAGGAAAGAACCATAGCTATCCATTTCTTCAACAGTGTAAAATGAAAATATGTGCAAAATATTAGTTGAATTTAGATTGTCACCTCCACAAAGAGGGGTGACAACAACAAAATCAAGTTGTATAGCCAATTGGACCAAATCAAATATGTTAAGAAGACATGTGTGTGAAATGGAGAGCTACATGTGAGATGATATTTTTTGTGGGACATGTGCACAGTTTTGTTTTTTTACTTCAGTAAGAGAGGAATGGTGGGTAATGGACTTTGGTATTTCTGGGTCAGGCAAGTTGGGTAGGTGACAAAGCAAATGCAAACAAATAGGACAAACCAGACAAGACACAGGGATGATGAGGGATGCAAAAGGTTGGGAGACATGATGATTGAAGTGAGGGAGAGGGCAATGCAAGCTCAAGCACATGACTCTAATGTTGAACTAATTATTTCCAAACTCTCCCTAAACTCTCACAAGACTATTAATATCATCTGCATTTTCCCCCCCAGCAAATCCCCCCCCTACAAGAGAAGACCTACTAAACTGGTTTTCAATAAATCTCCTTCAAGAAACAATACTACTAGGCAACTTCAATATTGATTGGAACTTATGCAAACAAGCTAATCCATCTACCACTATTAACTTACACGGATTTCATCAACCATTAACTAACTCACTAACTACAAATAAAAAAAATAATAACAAAACCATCATTTCACTGGATCTTACTAATAGTCCCCAACAAAAAACAACAGGTACCTCCCTCCTCGACCTCCAAGACGACCTTAGTGACCACTCTCTGGGCACAATCATTAGGCACAAAACACATCTAACAACACCTAAGCAAACACTACTTTAAACAAAAACACTTTCAACAAATGAACTCAGCTTAATCAACTGGTCACCTAAACTGGTCACCTCAGAAAAGCTTCTCCCAATAGATTAATAATACCTCCACTTTAATAATACCTTTCTTACTATTCTATTCATCATGCCCCCAAATCTATAATAAGAATCCTGGACTAAACCACAACACCACAACCTCCAACCAACACCATAATTTCTGGAAAAAATTAGTAGGAATAAATTGCTTTTTCATGATCCTCTTTAAAGAAAACAAACTTCACACTAAAAAGCTTGCTAAACAACCACAAAAAACTAAAGAACCAATTAACTCACTACTATCCCTCCCACCACCAAAGCACAACCAAATGAAAAAAAACCAACTGACTATCCCCCCACAGCAAACGCAGCGCTAAGCCCCAATTTTGTCCAGCCATGCCTCCTGCCCACTTTCCCCTCCTGCTGACCCCTTTTACATCAACCATACTTAAACTGGCCAACCAACAAAGTCAACTGACAACTCACTGACCAACTATACTAGCCACACTCTTCACCAATTGCTTAAACCCATACCCACCACCTATAGGTACGTGCTTATCTTCAACTCCTCCTCCTCCTCAACCCTCAACATCTCTAAACTAATCCCCTCATTCCAGCTAGGTGCTAAAGCTATTGCCTATATCTATCTCTCCACTACATCCCTCTAACCATAAAAAGAAAAATTCTAACTCACTCCCAAAACTGCAAAAAAGATCCCACCTCATCTCTCTTTGCTAAATGAATGTACATAACGACTTTCTATACACCTAATATCCTAATATTCTCCTTTTATTAAAAAAATGGAAATGTATCCACAAAACAGCTTTAAAACAGCCTTAAACTCCTTAATCTCCTAGCTACTTGCCAACATGGCTAACAATCCCACTACAGCAGCATTGCCTTTTGACCTGTCAAAGCCTTTCTATCATCAAAACAAAAATCTATCAATAATTTCATTCTATCATCTCCTTGATCTGTTGACCTACTGGTTCACTTCCACCACCAACTCCTCCTACATTGTTTTGTTTCTCTGTCTCTCAATCCTCTTGCCTTAAACTGGTTCACTTCCTACTTCTGAATTGATTTCTTACGTTCTAGAATTGGAAACAAGCTTTTTTATGGAACAACAATCTTTCAGAATTGCCCCCACCACTTTAGGATGAGGTCCTCTTTTATTTCTTAGGTCCCCATTAATTTTCCATCTCTATTAATGACCTGATCTTTGCCACCCCACCTTACCACCATTGATCAATGTACCTCTGTCACCACCACCTCCATCCCCCCCACATCTAAACTTTTCCTCCTCCACAACTCAACCTGTCTTTCCTATTAGTTTGTTTCTTAATCTAACAAATGCATCCTTTCTCTTCCTTTTCACCCAGCAACCCCTCTACCATAGTTTCACACCACACTCCCCTTCTGGTTTCACACCATGTTCTCTCTATCATAAAACACTAGGCTTTTTAATTACAACCAAACAACCAACTTTTAAATTTCTACACTCTAACTCTAACTACCAAGCAAAGAACTTATCTTCTCTCTACTCTACTAGAAAGAAAAACTTCTTCTTACCAATCAAATCTAACATAACAAAAACATGAAGCAAGAACTACCTACTCCAGAACATATACTCTCATATAATCTAACTATAACATAAATTGAACCACAAAACTGATACAACATTACACTAACTCACCAAATTCCATACTACCAACTTACAATTGCACATACATTACTAAACCACCCATGCCTGAACCCAATAAACCTAACTCACTTAAAACCCTATACAAACCTAAAATACTACCTCCTACCCCACCAATTAAATCCCCCATCCACCTAATTCCTACACAATTGCTCTCTCTCTGCCAAAACTCAAACCCTAAAATAAAACAATACCCTCCTAATTCAATAATATAGCAAACTTCACTCTATAAGAATACAGCAGGTGACTCTATATTTTCCAAACTCACAATCACTCAGTTTGAATCAACTTCCTCCTGATCTTTAGCCCAAACTTCTATCACACTATTTAAAAAACAACTTCAACTGTCTCACTAACTTTGCTTGTGTTTTCTATTTGGCTTTCTCTTTGAATTTCTACCACTGACATCCTCTCTTGTCTACAAACACCTATTTTCTAGCTCTCCTTTTCCATCTACCTTCTACTTCTTTTCATTTCTCCATCTGTATTATTTTCTATAAACTTCTTTTAATATTTTTATTATATTTAATTACTAACCTTTATTTACTTGCTTACCTTTTATAGCTGTACTGAAAATTTTGTGTATTTAATCTGAAGAAAGGTGCAATATTAAACTATTATCTCTCTTTAAATGTGTCTTAATGTCTTTGCATTTTATGTTGCCTGTTTCTCCTGTATTTTTGTTGTTGCTTTTTTGTATTGTGTTTGACTGTTGCTAGCCTAAGAATGTACTTTTTAAATACTTTTAACTGAAAATGGGAGTGTTTCCAGTTGGACTGGCCCAAAATGAAAAATAAAAATAAAATAAATAAATAAAATAAATGCCCATAAAACATGGGGGCAGTCAGAATCTAGTCCTCACCCACAGGACTGTCATCACTGTCCCCTTACTCCTCTATCTGCTGGTTTTCTTGATGTCTTCTCCTCCTATGGACCATGAGGAAGAGCAGCCTCTCCATCTGGCATAGGCATTATACCAATGGTGCTTTGTACAATACTATGCACCAACCATGGCATCTCCTGGCAGGTGATGAAATCCCCACCACTGTCAGTACTCCTGGAGAGTACCACAACACCAGCTGCTGGGGTAGTGCTACCTGAGGGTGGCGGTAGTGCAGGGGCAGCAGAGGCAGAACTGTCAGGTTGGGTCCCAGATGTGCTGGGCATCAGTGCTGAAGCTGGTGGAGTGGAGACAGACTGACCCACTGGGTTTGGTTTACCTCGCTGTGCTGTGAAACATTTAGTGATTTGTTACAGATGGATGACATGGAGACATTTTGATGTCACATAATAGAAAATTAAAAAAAGAGATAAGGTTTGGAGTGAGAAAAAAAAGATAGAACTAGTACCACCATATGTGACATACAATGCATTATCACAATTATACAACTATTTTACTGATGGATTATATTTACGTATGTGTCCTAACAACCACAAACTATAATTACAGATTGCTCAATGCAATGTGTTTATATTGCACATATGCTTGGTATAATTATACAGATTAGAGTTAGCAGAGCATTTATGCCACTTGTATAGATTTTAATTTATATAACATTATTAAAGAATTTCAGTACCATATAGTTGTTACTCATGGTATTTGAACCCACAACCTCTAACTATAGTCTTTACACTTGACTCCTAAAGTTGGTTTGTGCCACAGACTTATGCAAGCTTACTTGCTTTTACAGTTAGGATATGCATGCTTACTTTGCTACTACTGTATAGAAAACAAAAGCATCTATTTTTAACTTTTAAAGCTACAGTAATACTTCTCTTGTGCTGCATACATACTACTTGCTTCCCTCAGTTTCTCCAGACAATCAGCATGAGCCTGCCTATTCAACTCAATTTCAGGATTAGCTGTGAAAAGAAAAGAACAAAAGAGCATTATGCATACCAGTCTTATCTATATTTAGCTTTCTATGTATTATAAATTCTCTTTATTAGCATACTTACACAACTGTGAGACATCACTAGTTTGAAACTCATCCAACCACTGGTTGAGTTTATCCCTCTTGCACCTTTTTAGATTTCTGAAGTGATGCCTACAATGTTCTCCAGTGTGTGGGATACCAGTTGCACTGGATACAGCTTTGGCCAGATTACTCCAAGCCTCAGACTTGTACTGGAAGCCAGAATTGTCCCCCTGCAGAAGTCTTTGGCTGTGGCACTTTACCAGGCATCCAGTAAATATTCTGGACTCCTGAACACTCCACCTCTCCACCCTAAATTCGGCACCATGCCATCTAATGTCAGACATGTCTAATCCCAAAACTACAGCAATAACAAATAATGAGTTTCTGCCAATTCCTGTTATCATGTTTGCTGGTAGTGTGCAAGCCTGAGCAACAAAGCTAACCTCATTTGCATGATGTTAAGTGGAGTGCCAAGCAAGGAGGAAAGCAATTTTTGAAATTGTAAGGTTAATCTGACACTTGAAATTAGTTTGAGGGATGTCTGTTGTTGTAACTGTTAGGTGATTTAACTTTGCTGACATGCACTGGAGGCATGAATGTCCTGACCTGATACATGGTTGGTTGGGTTTATACACTGCTAAAATTGATTTTTACAGTGCAGGATTCAAACCTATGCATAAGGGACAAAACATTTTCTTCCACAGAGGGGATTATGCATCTTTGCCACAGAAGAAGTGCTTCTCAGATATAGTCATGAATTATTCATAAGTACAGATGACAGTCTGAGGTGGTAACCACGTATGTGTGTAACCTGACAAGGTCCTTGTTTATAGATTCATTTGTGTATGTGCCTTATTTGAGTTTGAAGGCCATCCAACTCCAGACAGCAGAATTATACTTAGAGAAACATAGTAGAAAGTATACCCTTAGTCATAAATCTGAACATTCAGAACACAGTATGTGTCTTATATCTCAGAGATATCATTCATATCAGCTCTACTACTTATAATTATCTATAAAGAGTTATAAGTGAGATTGAATATAATGTGAAATGGAACAATAGTAAAAATGTCTGGAATTTCCTGAATTACAATCCAGGGCCATGTGCATGGCAGCCCCACACTTACAACTGTTGCCACAAGAATATTGAAATAACACTTGTAAATGTCCCTGTTTATCACTATAGACCTGGCTGTCACAACAGTAAAATATGTTGCAATTCCTGTTTTAGAACCCAGGATCATCTGTATTACAGCCCTACACTTACACCTGCTGCCACAGAAATGGTTATATAACAGTTGCATAATTCCCTATTCATTCTTAAGTTCTGTGTGTTAACTGCCTCAAAACACAGCTTACCATGGTTGCTCAGAGCTCTACAGAATTAATAGAATATATCAGTTTGATATTTAATGTCTACATCCTGTCTACAGTTGTTCATTGGCTGCAAATGTTGGGGAAGCTTTCTAACTGCCACTCAACGTTCACTCTTTCACACACTTACAATATGTCCTGCAGCAATTCATCTGGCCTCAAACTGTACCTCTGTGCTATCAGAAGAGTTGAAAGGAGTAGTAGGGCTTTTAACAAACTTTAAACTTCTGGAGTAATATTGAGGTCTAAGTACCTTTTCAAGCCCAAAATATTAAAATGTAAAATGTTCTCTTTTATAAGTAACCTTTCCAATGAATCAATATTGCCACGAATGTCAGGAGAAAGATGTGGAGAGTTCCTGTAGTGTGTCTGTATCTACCCTGTAGCGCTCTAGAGTTTCCACCTCAGGCAGATTGTGATAAGTTAGCCGGGGTCTGAAAAATCTCTCCTTCATGGCCATGGTCTATTAGCAGCAACCAAGTAATGTCAGGAAGAAAACTTTAATTCCACAGAGCTTCCAAGTTAAAAACTCTTCTTCAGTGTGTTAAAACAGTTAAGATGAAGCACATAATATGCAAATCCAAAGACACAGCCAACCAATCCTAAACATTCATCAATTAAACTAATAAAAGGTAAAAGAACCTTTAAAGGCATATACACAAAGACTCTCAAAAACCAATGAATAAAAATCACAGCTTCATTTGCTTCACTTTTAAAACGGGTTTTATGCTCACAGCAGCATTCAAACCTGGACTTTTATCTGTGTTTAACTTTGGAATCCATTTATACTCAGCAAGTTCCAGTTTATTATTTTATCTCTTCCCGTTAGTTAAATAAACAACTTCTAATACTCTAAAAGAAAATCTATGCTCAACAGTATTTTCATAACATGTTTGCCAGAGCATTTGTTAACACATTTCTCCTAATCTCAGAAATATGTTCAGTTATTTTCTCATTTAGCCTTCCAGTACATTTCTGAAAAATTAATTTTAGTTATTGTAGGAACTATGGTGCTGCTTACTGTGATGGATTTGAAGTCTTCTAAAGACACTCAGTCTTGCTGGCTAGATTCTGCTGAAATCAAAGTCTGGTTATAGTTGCATTTACAAGTCTTGTTGCACACAGAAGCTTGCAGAATGTACACTGATAAAAGAATATACTTTGCAGCACCCAACTCAGAGCAGTAACAAATAGCTTTTTATAACAAATTACACGTACTAATGTTGCAGCTTTTAGTTATTGTTCTACATTACTTCTCAATCAGCATGGATGTTATAACATTTACCTCGGGACAAATGTGTCCCTACCAATACCCCTAACATAACTGATCTTTATATATAATTTTAGTCATGCACACACATATACATTTCCTCTTGGTATTCTATTTTGGAGAATTGCTCATCCTGTAGAAACAATACTGATTGTTGCAGATGCTGACACAAATGCTGACTTAATGATATTATTTTTAAGCTTCCTTGTTTAACAAGGTCCTGTCACATTTTCACTGAATTTATAAGAGGCCAGCTTTTTGACAGTGTGAACATCCTGTTTTTGTCTTTAGTATTCTATTTGGATCTTTGTATAAGAACATCTGTTCTTGTGCAAATGCTGATAAGTGCAGAAAAGCATGTTTTTTAAGGGTAGAAACATGCCCTGTTGTCCATTCTTTAAAAAAAAACAGATTTTACATTTTTGCTCTCACTGACAATGAAATGCATGCATCCTGTTTTTAAGTTCGTAAGGAAAGATGTCCATTCAGCAGATTCCTTATTTTGCAAGTCACAGTCATTTAGTATGGATGCTAATCACATATTGCTAAACTATATTTCTACATTTAAGCAAGCTTTATCTTATACCTTATTTATGTTGCATATTTGTAGCAAAGTTACTTTCAACTTTAGTATATTGTTGAGCACACTCTACCAATTGCCTCTTTTTTATTTTAAACCAGGGAAATAAATTCAGCATTATTTGATAATACTTTTTCATTATGACAATTAACATCAGTAACTTGACTAGCTTTTGCTAAGCAGACTTTAATACGTGTAAATAATATGTAACAAAGCACTACAATAACAATGAAAGAAAGTAAAATACAGTGATTTTTCCTGTCCATCCTGTAAATAGATTACTAAACCATTCACTCCAATCATCATTCCAGTTTTTTCTAGTATGTTGAGACACTTGTGCAATCACTTCTAAATGTGCTTTTACAGATTCTGTTTTGTCTGGAATAAATGTACAACATTGTTCTATTAAAGCACACGTACCCCCGTGGGTGCTAATATGTAATCTAATGCCATTCGGTTTTGCAAAACCATAGTTCGTATAGCTGTCATTTCAACAGTAATGTCAAGTATTGCATTGAAAGTGGCATTTGCCAATACCTCAACTAGTTTAGATAGTTTTCTCAGCTCCCAGATGGCTTTTGCAGCCCCGTACCAAGAAAAAATACCTGCGCCAGAGATTACATCATCTCCTAAATCCATATCTTTTAATTTAATATATCTAAGGCATCTACTGGATGTTCTGGACTTTCAATCACAGGTAATATATCCCTTTTCTTTTTTGCATTTCTAATTCTTCCTTTTGGTAACTTACATGATGCATTACTGGTACCACTAATCCTATATAACAGGTGCCATCCCAACCCTTTGGTAACCGTTTATAAGCATATTTACCACATGTAATATAACCCATCTGATAGAGCAACACTGCTATTTACCAGACTGCCATTTACTTGCCCCATAGTAGGAGTTTTATCATGTACAACTGTAAAGTTTTTATCATTTTACTTCGCCAACATGTAATATTGGTTTTACACTCATTTTTATCATTTTGTGAAAAATGAAATACTGCTGTGTCACTTAATATTAACTGACCCTTAATTGGTATTAAAATAGGAAAACTATGAGAAAATACTCCACGTACTGGTATGTGGTTGTGAACATTTATCATTTCAATTGCTTGAATACAAATGCTATTACCCACCGGAACAGTTCCATTTTGTTGAAAACATGTGATCCCCTGCACTATAGCAGATAACTGTACTCTTGCTTTACGTAACTGTACATTTATGACTTGATCTCCTGTTTCATTTATTAATACCCTCCAACTACTAAGAGAATTTAGTGGAATAGGTATTAGAGGCATTATCCCTGTTATTTTTGGTATTAAACTACATACCCAACAATTAGAAACATTCATGCTTTTTGCATACAAGCATTGTCTTGCCAAAAAAGTGTTAAAAGATTGTAACCAATCTTGTACATTTTTCCACATTTCTTTACTCTCTCTCTCATGTAACTTTACAGTTTGATTAACAGGTTGTAAGTATAATGTAATACTAAGTAATACAATAATAGTATGATAGCTATTATCAATTTAAAAAAAACATCCTTTCAATAGAAATTCCATTGCTGAATCATTTTGCCTTTGGTCATCCGACACTGGATTTCCAAAAGGATACACTTTAAACCATATCAATTTCATTATGGTTTTCTCTGATGGAAACCTACAAGAGAATACATTTAATCAGATTTACATTACTCACTATTTTTGATCATTCTTAGTTGATCTTTATGTACCAACATTGTTCTGTTTTTCTTTTTTCCTTTGATTTTGTACACTAATGGTCCAATTTATTCCACTACTTCAAAAGGGCCTTGCCAATTGCTAGCCTATGGTCCTTCCATTTGGAATGTTTTTACCAATACGTTGGTTCCACAGGGAAGGTTTTCTTCAGCTGGGAATATTGGCACCTTTTTCCATAGACAGAACGCTTGCTCCCTTGCATTATAGTCACATATACTAGCAAGTTGTTTTAGCCAATCCTGATGTTTGCTGATTTCTAGCATGGGCCTACCATTAGGTAAATGTGGGTCAAATGGTAATTGTATGGGTATTTTGTGGCCTGTCATTATTTCATATGGGGAAATACCTGTTTTGCTGTTTGGTGTTGCTCGAATACCCATTAAAATACCAGGCAAATGATGTACCCATATATTGCCCTTTTCCAAGCATGCCTTTTTTAGACGTTCTTTTAACATCCGATTCATACATTCTACAATGCCATTAGATTGTGGATGGTATGGTACATGAAACCTTTGCTGTATGCCTAACAAATTACACATTTGTTTATAGAGATCACTAATAAACTGTGGGCCATTGTCTGACTCTATGTCCGTGGCCATCCCCAATGACAGAAAATATTTTTCCATAAGGCTTCTGCTGTTGCCTTTGCTGTCATGGTTTTGGTAGGAATTGCTTCTACCCATTTTGAAAAGACATCCACTACTACTAGTAGAAACCTGTAACCTCCCTTTGTTGTTGGTAATGGACCTACATAATCTATTTGAACTGCATACCATGGCCCATCCGCTGGCTGTACTCGATGTAACTGAGGCCTTTTGCTTTTAGCATTCACCTGCAGACAGATTAAGCATTCTTCTACAATCAGCTTGCAGACCTTTTTATAAATTTGGGTTCCGATACTTTTCTTTTACAACTCCCATAACTTAGTTCCTATATAGCCCAGTATTTGGTGATTTAACTTGACCAACTGGCATGCCGACTGAAATGGTACATATGGCAACTGTAACCCTTTGGAAGTGGTGTATGCATAGTACTCCTTTGGTGGTATACCTGCCAATCTGCACTGATCAGTTTCTTCTTTTAAGCCCTGTTGTTTTTGTATATTTACAAGGTCTTTTTCTATTGACTCTTCATCTAACTTTTTTAAGACACTAACTTCTACAATGGCATATTCATATTCTGGAAGTTCTTTTCCATTTTGTGCTGCTTGTTTTGCCAAAGTATCAGCTAACACATTTAACCTTCACTGGTTGACTTTTGATGTGCTTTTACTTTTAAGATGCTATACTGTCCTTGTTGTTTTGACATTGTTATAACGTTATATATGTCTTTTAATACTTCAACATGCCATAATGGTTTACCTACACTATCCACAAATCCTCACCTTACCCAGGATTCCATATGCAGTCTCAAAGAATTTACTACGTAAGCACCATCTGAAAAAATGTTAACAGGATTGTAATACTTTAGCACATACAGTACTGCCTCCAGTTCAGCTCTTTGAGCTGACATATGCCCTGGTAACTTGATTAGTTCAGGAGAACCCAGTTGTGGATTCTCTGGAACTTTGGCAAATCCTGTCCAGTATCTGCCTTGGTCCCAATATCGTGCTCCATCCACAAAGATGGATGGCTTAAAGTGATCAAACTCAGATGCTAAAAATTGCACATCAGATGACATTATCTTTTCTAAACAGTTATGCTGTTTTCCTTCATATCCCATGTGGTTTGACAAATAGTATTTGTCTCCTGTCTGTATAGTAACAGTTTTCATTCCAAAAAGTGCCATCCATTTTGCAAAGACTGCCTGACTAATACCATCTGTAATTTTATTCATTTCAAAACTGTCTATCAGAGCTTTTACTGCTTGATGTGGTGTTTGCACTATAATGCTGGAAAATACAGTCAAATATTCAGTTTAAATGGCTAATAAATGCTGTATACATGGATGGTAGCCCAGTTCCATTGGAGTCTTCTTCCTGCTAAAGAAAATGACTGGGCTTAATGTTTTTTCCATTCTGTTGTCGCTACCATATGGCCATTCCTGTAGTAGTACCACAGACAGTGTTTTCTTCCCTGCTGCTGTTTGTAGCACAAAAGGTAACCTTGGTGAGGGTGCTATTAATTCTGTAGCTTGTGCTAGTTTTACTTTTATTTGTGAAAATGCCTCTTCTTCATGAGATTTCCCACTCTAAAAAGGGGAGCAGCCATGGCTGCATAATCCTCTATAAATTCCCTGTTGTAATTCATGATTACCATGAATTTATGTAAGTCTGCTATAGTCAGTGGCTTTTCCATTTGTAAAATGCCTTGTACATGTATTGGGCAAGGAGTCCTTCCTGTTGGTTTTATAATAGTACCTAGAAACTTGACTTCTTATGACATAACCTTAAACCCTGCTTGCTGTAGAGTATGAAAATCTCTCTTAAGAAGCCGTACATGCTCCTCTACTGTTTCTGACTGAATTAAAATATCATCAATGTAATGTATTACTGAATCATCCTTTTCCAGATGTTGCCTACTGTCTGATGAAAAATAAGTGGACTATTTTGAAACCCTTGTGGTAACCTTGTCATGACATATTGCTGGTTTTTACATGTAAAGGCAAATCTTGGCCAATCTTTTTTCCTGAGTGGTACTGCAAAAAAAGCCATTTGCTCAATCTATTACTCTAAACCACTTACTCTGTGGCTTAATATGTGCAGCCAACTCTGGGACTCCTGGAATCAAATGTGCTCTAGGAGTAGTATATTGATTAACCTTCAGTAAATCAATAACAAGACAATAACTACCATCTTTTTTCTTATCTGGCCAGATTGCTGAATTTGTAGGACTCTTGCCCTTTTGTATAATCCCTTCTTTTTCCCATTCTGCAGTACATTTTTCCATATGTTCTTCTGCTTTCCTAGGAATAGGATATTGTTTTTGAAAATGTGATATATAGTCCTGATCACTTCCTACCCCTACCGGGCTTTCTAGTTTCCCAAATCACTGGGACCCTTGGACCACAGATTTGGGAATTGCTGTTGTAAATGCTTCCATACATCCTCACTGTCTGTATTTACATAGCCTGTAGGATTTTCAGGTTTGGTGGTATACTTTGATACTTCCTCTCTTTGTTGTTTGTCTCCCATCCATAGAATTTCATTAGGTAAATCAGTTACTATGCCCAAAGGCCCTAGAATGTCCATACCAACAATGGTATTTGAGCAAGATGGATGCATTAAAAGTGCACCCTTCCATGTCTGTACCTCTTGACTAAACTTTATGTCCGCATTTTGGCTACTCACTGCATAGCATCCTGTGCCATTAAATGCTGAAATGCAAACCTTTTTATAGGATTTGCTGGTAACTGTCTGTTTGTGACAGATACTGCTGCTCCTGTGTCTATTAAGACATTTTTCCACAGTCACCCCTCTACCCATATATCATTCAGTGGTTATCCATCTCAACCCTTTTTAAAGGTAGTCAGGAAAGATACCAGAGTAGGGGGGGACATCCCTATTGTAAGGAAATCCACTCATCCTCTCCTTTATTATCAAATGCAATATGACACACCTCATGTTTTTTCTTGTCATCTTCCTCTGTGTCTGAATGATCTACATATTTAGGTTTTTCAATCTCTTTTTTTAACTGTTGCCTAGCTATTCCTTCTGCCTGCTCTATCAAATGTTTTGGATTTACAGGCAAAACCGTTTGAAAATCTACAGAGCATACTTCCCCTTTTCCTGTATATTGATGGCTCTTATAACTGTCTTTACCAATATTGTAATGCTTTTGTACATAATCCTGCTTTTCTGACTTTTCTTGTAAATTATTTTGCTCTCTTTTTGGAAACACCCCCATGTTCTTCCTTCTTTTTGTGCCAGGCTTTGTAATGATCATAATTTTGCTTAACATGTCCTTTTTTTTTTACAAAAGAAGCATGTTGGTGCCTTTTGCTCATTACCGGTACTTGATCCTGGTACTACAGACATAGAAGCAGGAGCTGGTGGTGCTGATGCAGCTCTTTCTGCTGGTGGTTGGTCACACCACCTTTGCCTTCCCCTGTTTTTTACCTCACCAATTACTTCAAATGGCTCACTATTATCTTCAAATGCAAAGATATGGTGTGAGTATAATGCCCCATCATCAGCCATAGTCCATCCCCTCATTAGTTTTTGTACCAAATCAGTGAGGGTATCAGAATTTTCTTCACAGATACATTTAGTATCCCCTGGAACCCCTTTGACTTGTTCTAAGAAGCAATGTATTAGCTGTTTTTGTATTTCTCTTTTCCCCATGTCTCTGTCTCTTTTTTGATATATGATTTGAAACACAAGCCTAAAATGTTCACTTTGTTCCATTAATTTATCTGTGATAGTAATTTTAAAATTATCTAATAATTTGGCTGTGATAGGCTGCCCTTGTGTAAATGCCATTAAAACGGCTGTCATACGTCCTACTTTAGTGTTTAACTGATAATCATCTTGTTTTAATTGAATGAAAGTTTTAAAACATTTGGGAATGAAAATCCAGAAACATCTAAGTAATGCATCTGTCCATATATCAGATCCTGCTGTATATGCCACCCATTCTTCAAATGCAAGCATGTTATAAAATATGCCTTTTTTATCATTCCACTGTGGTAGACTCTGTAATAATCTAGACCGTGTATATAAATATGTAGTAGTTCCCTGTCCCTGTTCTATCATTTGGACTGGTTTTGTTTTTTTTAACTCTTCCTTAAGCTGGGATATCAAAATAGTATTTTGGAGGCTATTTCTGTTAATTCATCTAATTCTTCTTCCTTTTCCTTTAGATGCTGTTTAAGGTCTGTCATTTCTACCTGTAATTGTTTAAGGGAGGTATGATACCTGTTATTAGATTCCTCTGTTGACTGCAGGGCTCCTACACACTTTTGACAGAGATCTTGGATGTCATTTCTGAACTTTTTAAACTCACTTTGTTTTTTCTTTTAAAAATGTATTAAATTCTTCTGTCAATGTATCATAAGCTTTGCTTCTGTCCTCATCTGTATGGGTAGCCATGGCATCATTCCATGCTTGTACATAATTTTTAAAGGGAGTTACAAGATCTGCAGGGGACTCTGTCAATAACAGATTTGACTGCTGTTGTAGTTCAGAGATTAATGTAGTGACAGGACATAACTGCTTTACATCTGGATATAATGAAAACTCTTTACCCTTAGTTAATTCTGTATCATGAACAGATCTGTCTTCACAGTCTATTTTTTTAGCAATATCATGCAATACTTTTTTATGGCATAATACACAAAATGCAGTTTCTCTTGAATCACACATTAAACATTTACTATGATATACTTCATTTTTTGTTGCAAATACCAATCAAATGTTACAATCCACTTACATAATGCCTGTATGTCAGCTTGCCCTAATAAGGTTTTACACTTACTAATGTGTTGTGTACACCAACATTGCAATTTACTCCATATTTTATCTGGTTGTTCTGTTACATTAAGAATAAAAGTTGACTTACATTTGCTGGAACTCTGTCTGATAGTATCCATACTAAAAATGTGACACA
This sequence comes from Protopterus annectens, assembly GCF_019279795.1. Lineage (NCBI taxonomy): Eukaryota > Metazoa > Chordata > Ceratodontiformes > Protopteridae > Protopterus > Protopterus annectens. Next base: position 1,369,126,019 of record NC_056735.1, on the reverse strand, counting down.
GTCTTACCAGTGAGCAAGAAAACAGGTGATCAGGCTGTTATTGCAAATCGCTGGAAATTTTTCAGAGTCACTCCTGGCTAGCTCGCCATTGAAAAATTAATTTTAGTTATTGTAGTTACTATGGTGCTGCTTACTGTGATGGATTTGAAGTCTTCTTAAGACACTCAGTCTTGCTGGCTGGATTCTGCTGAAATCAAAGACTGGTTATAGTTGCATTTACAGTCTTCTTGCACACAGAAGCTTGCAGAATGTACAATGATAAAAGAATATACTTTGCAGCACCCAACTCAGAGCAGTAACAAATAGCTTTTTATAACAAACTACACGTACTAATGTTGCAGCTTTTAGTTATTGTTCTACGTTACTTCTCAATCAGCATGGATATTATAACATTTACCTCAGGACAAATGTGTCCCTACCAATACTCCTAACATAACTGGATTAATACAGATCTTTATATACAATTTTAGTCATGCACACACATATACATTTCCTCTTTGGATCTTTGTATAAGAACATCTGTTCTTGTGCAAATGCTGATAAGTGCAGAAAAGCATACTTTTTAAGGAAACACATTGTAACAGTGTCATATGATAGAAACATGCCCTGTTGTCCATTCTTTAAAAAAACAGATTTTACGTTTTTGCTCTCACTGACAATGAAATGCATACATCCTGTTTTAAGTCTGTAAGGAAAGATGTCCATTCAGCAGATTCCTTATTTTCCAAGTCACAGTCATTTAGTATGGATGCTAATCACATATTGCTAAACTCTATTTCTACATTTAAGCAAGCTTTATCTTGTACCTTATTTATGTTGGATATTTGTAGCAAAGTTACTTTCAACCTTAGTATATTGCTGAGCACACTCTAACAATTTCCGTACATAGAAAGCTTAACAAACTAAGCAAATAGCGAGATAAACCACATTCTCAGTGGTACATGTTGCAAAATAGCTGCATATAAATTTCTTACCAGTAGTTGGATGTGCGGAAATGTCTTTAATAATATATTTACAATTTACATAATTTAAACATGGATACATTCCTTTCTTAGAAGCACTAATAAAAGAGCTAGTGTTATTAACTTCCTTATAACATACTTGCTGTTTTAAGTTTCTCCTTTTATTATATTAAAATGTGGAATGCTACCAACAATGCCTTTTATTTCAGGATGACCACTCAAAATACTCCAATTATTTCTAATTATATCTATCACTTTGTTAGTTCTAACATTATATGTTGTAATATAGCTTAAACTTATATGGTTAGATTTTATACTATCTCGCTGAACATTGCTATTAGATGTACTATATTTAAAATAAGGTCTAGCTCTATCTTCTCTTTCCTTCTCCACATTAGCATTTATTTTTCTTAGAAGGCTTTCTTCATAATTCCATTCTCTAACATCTTTATAGATTTCTTCTATCTGTCTATGATAAACTTCTTCACCGGTGTTAAGCCTACTATACCTTAAATATTGGTTTGTAACTATACTTTTAAAAACATGGGTGGATGCATACATGACCTATGTAACACTCTATTAGCTTGAACATCTTTTTCATGAACAGTGGTATGTACTGTATTATTTTCTTTAAATAAACATATGTCAATGAAACGTTTCTTCTCCTTGGAACAACACATTTTAAATTAAAAAAAAAGTGGTAGTAGCATCTAAAAAGTCGCATAAGTAACTAAATCATTATAACTTCCTATCCATATTAAAAACACATCATCCACAAAATGAAAATAAACTCCTACATACTTAGATAGATCATTCGTATTACCAAAAACATCCATTTTTTTCACAATGGTCTAAAGCCAAATTGGCATATGTATTGGCTACCAGGGTGCCCATGACAACCCCGGATACCTGGTGATAAAGTTGTTATTCAAACAAAAAAGCATTATTCTATAAAACTGTCTCAAGCAATAGACAGATAGTTTCAACCTTTCTAACAGTATAATTACAATTTTGACAAAGAAACTGTATAACAGCATCTATACCAAAATTATTCAGTATTACTGTGACTAAGGACACAATGTCTAAAGTCACAAACAAATTTTCATCATTGATATAATTTGTTTTGGACCATTTAGATAATTTATTTAAAAAATGTCCAGTGTCTCTGATATAGCTTCTGATCTTATTTAGACAAAGACGTAGGACATATTCAAGATAAATGGAAATAGATTCAGTGACCCATCCTTCACCTGAAATGATGGGTCGCAAAGGCAGATGCTCTAGATTTTTATGAATTTTGGGGAGGCCATATAAGAATGGAGTAAGTGGATGCATAACTGACAGAAAATTAAACAACTCAATAGTTAAGTCTTCAGATAGTTGTAAGTCGTAAATAATCATGTTAACAGTACGTATAATATCATTCAACTTGCAAACATTAACCTCTTTAAAAATATTCTCATCTTTCAAAAAGTCTTTCATGGTCTCAGTATACATACTTTTATTTAAAATCACAGCAGCCCATCCTTTATCAGCTTGCTTAATTATTATACTTGGTTCACTTTTCAGTTTTAACAAAGCTTCATGCTCCTGTTTAGTTAAATTAAACTTCTTAACTAAATTATCCATAATATATAAATCACAAAGCTGTTTCTCACAAATATCATTAAAAGCAGTGATTATAAGAGAGCTTACTGGCACAAAGGTACTAGACCTTCTAAGCACGTTATTTGAATAACTACTGTCTTTAAAAATTAACTTAAGATTCAAGTTCCGAACAAACAATTTAAGGTCAGTAAGAGCATTTTTCAAACAGTCACTACTACAGGGTTTAAAATGTAAACCTTTGCATAGTAAAGATATATCATGTTCTGACAGAACAAAGTCTGATAAATTTACAACCCTCTCATTTACTGGTTTCATCTGCTGGAATGACCCCTTGTCTGCAGTCCGCTGTAGTTCTTCCGATGATTTCACCTCTTATTCTTGTTCTTCCTTGAGATACTTTTCGTGTCCAATTCTCCATTCTTATTGGTAACTGCAATGAAATCATAGTCTGTATTTAAGTAACAGAGGTGTTGATAAAAATAATAAACTGGAACTTGCTGTGTATAAATGGATTCTAAAGTTAAACACAGAGAAAAGCCCATGTTTGAATGCTGCTGTTAGCATAAAACCTGTTTTAAAAGAAAAGCAAATGAAACTGTGAATTTTATTCATTGGTTTTTAAGAGTCTTTGAGTATATGCCTTAAAGATTCCTTTACCTTTTATTAGTTTAATTGATGAATGTTTAGGATGGGTTGGCTGTGTCTTTGAGTTTGCATATTACGTGTTTCAACTTACCTGTGTTATCACACTTAAGAAGAGTTTGTAACCTGAAAGCTCAGTGGAATTAAAGTTTTCTTCCTGACGTTACTAAGTGGGTTTTTGTTTTGTATGGTGTACTTACTTCTTTTTGTGGTCTATTAGCAGCAGCAGCATAGACTTCAGTCTGTTGCACATACACGTGAATTAAAGCAACAGCAGCCCCTAACATTCTTTCTGTGTAGACTTGTTTCCTTGGCTGCATTCCAGTAGGTTTTGGAATTTGCAGGTAAAACCAGCACTGAGTCTACAAAGTTGCTTTATAGCTTGTTGAATAGCTCCTCCATCTTGGATTGGTTGATTAGCATACAGTTTAGCTGATTATGCTGTAATTAGCATGCCACAGTGTTTACCGTCGCTGAACTGAATACAAAACAGTGTGCTACTGTGTGCGCTTGACGCTGCGATATGCGCACAGTGTTAGCAGACTATCTAGGGCTTATTGAATCTGACATGAAGTGTTTCTGCAAAATAACATACACTGTCGAACTTCTTCAGGATAATAACAGCAATAATCTCCAGCCTCTCTTTAGAAATTACATTGGTCACACCCCACCCCACTTATAACTACCTATGAAAGTTTATTTTTTTGCATATTTAATCATTTGTTAAACTTGGAAAGTGGACTAATACATAGAGAGGGTCTATATTAGAACACTGAACTTTGAAAATGTCGAGTGTTCTAATATCGAAGAAACAGAAAACCAAATGTTTTCCTATGGAAAAAATTTGGTTGTCCATTTCTTTTGCTTCGGTATTTTCAGCGCTGTGGTGGAAAGTTACGAGTTGGGTTCAGGTAAGTGTGCGATTGTGTGGACATGAGGGTTAGGGTGGGTTAGGTGAGTTAGGGTTAGGGCGCAGGTCAGGTAAGTATGCGATTGTGTGGATGTGAGGGTTAGGGCGGGGTAGGTGAGTTAGGGTTAGGGTGCGGCTGAGGTGACTGTGCAATAGTGACAGACCTTAGGGTCAGGGTTTGGGATGAGGTAAGTGGATAGTTAGTGGTGTATGTATAGTTTAGTCTAGGGTTAGGTGTAAGAGTTTAGGTGTATGTGTGTGGATTGCTGTTTGTTTGGTGTGCTTGTGTTTTGTGTATGTGTTTTGGAACAGCAAATTTTTTCCCTAGGAAAAAAATCGCTGTTCTGTATATTCGATGTTTTAAATTTTCAATTAATAGGGTTCGATATTAGAACACTCGAAATTTTGAAAGTTCGGTGTCCTAATATAGACCCACATACAGGTATTTTCCAGCCATATCACATGACAGAATGCCAACAGTAAGGATTACATACAGGGATAATTTAGTGTAATCACTAAGCATTAGGTTTTGACAGGTGGGAAGAAATCAGAATGCCTTAAGAAAACCCACATGGATATAGGGAGAACATGCAAAACCCACACAATTTGTTCAGCTTTCTATAATATATACGTCTTACCAAAACTCCTCCCCAATCAAGTCCAACAATTTTCTACTTTGTTTCTTCTTGCCCCCCCCCACACACTTTCTGTAGCTGAATCTAAAAGTGTGATATCCTTGCAGTACATTTATGTCAAACTGTTTCTGTTTCTATTACTGTTTGCCTGCTTTCAGCCAATAATATTTTTTCTGCCCATCTCTGCCTCCTACCATTCAGCATACATACCACATCTGTCACTTCCCTGGGTTTACTCTGCTCCTTTCTACAGTTATTTCTTGTAACTGTATTCATTAGCAAGCAATCATAAACCCTATGTAAACAAAAGAAAACATAGCACCTCACAATCAGCCTTCAAACTAAGCCTGGTCTTATTATCTTCCAAGACAGTAACTAGAGTGGGACATGAAACAAAATGGTTAATCTTACAATTTGGGGTTGAAACCCTGCTAAGCACTTTACAACAGCAAGTGCCAACTATGTGAGTGTGAGCAGCTAAACTGTGAGCCACAGAAAAGGCATGAAGCTGCAGTTACTAATACTACTGAACTAGTCACTACAGCAATTTGTGACAGGAAATGTCTATTCTACTAACAAGAATTGTAATTTATATGGAAGCAAGACTACCAGTAGGAAAATATCTTGCATTTTTTCTTGCAGTGTTTCTCAGGCAAATGTCTGCCTAAACGAATAAAACCGACAAACTGAAAAATGAAAGAAAACTCTGCCACTGCAAGCTATCAAAGTAAAACCAAGTAGTTTAATGATACACAGGTAGTTTGTTTGTTTGTTTGAAATTTCTGCCTAGTTTGGGATCCCCTGAAGGAGTAATACCCTATTGGGCCAAATAGGTCCAATAGGTCTAAGATTGACACTGCCTGTAGAAAGATAACTCAGTTAATTATGAAGCCAGAGCTTTTACAGAATACCAGGGGGGATATGGACAGCCAGAAAAAGAGCTAGTTGCCATAATGTATTGATATATATATATATATATATATATATATACATATATATATATATATATATATACATACATATATATATATATATATATATATATATATATATATATATATATATAAAATATAATATATATAAAATATATATATAGTTTGATAAGTATGTTTGTCAGAATGCTGCCTTGGTTGAAACAGACCATAAGCCACTGCAGAGCATATTTAAGAAGTCATTCTACAAGGTACCACAAGGATCGCAAAGAAAATGTAGATGTAGTTTGAATCATTTATATCTAATATAGCAGAGGAGGATTTGCTTGGGAATGACTAGATATAAACTGAGTAATTCCAAAGAAGATTAAACGTTTTAGAAGTGCAAACCTGGTAATCAATAACTGAGAATGGTTTGAGATGTAACAGTGAACTGATTGCCAGAAAAAAGAAAGACATACAGTTATCCATCCATTGATGCTGCATTGCAGCTGACTCCTACAGCAGTCTGTGAGCAGCTGTCACATCCACAGAGTTGACTAAACAAACAGGGGATGGAAGTAGATCCCCAGGTCTTTCTCCCATATCACATACACATGGCATGCACACCTATGTACAATTTAGAGTGGCTCTTCACCTATGACATGTCTTTGGAGTCTGGGAGAAACCAGAGTACTCAGAGAAAACCCCTGCAAATACAGGGAGGACACGAAGACTCCATCTGTATTGGAGAACCTTTTATTGTGCAGCAACAGTGTTACTCACCATGCTACTGTGCCACCTACTATGCAACTGTAGTTTATAGTTAAAGAAAAAATAAGCTGCATGTAAGTACTGATGTTTAGAACAAATAAAGTGATAGATATAGGTTCATAGGTTCATAGGTTCATACTAGGCTATCTGCCCTAGGGCATTTATAAGCCTAGCCAGAATGTGTTTGGCTTTTGCCACCCATTTTAAATTTATTTTGCTATGCCCTTTTTCGAGGTTAGTATACTGTGCCTCTGTCTAACAGTGACACAGAAGTGATACCCAGGGTAAACCTACGATCTCCCATCCACTCATCAAGATTCCTCTTGAAGAGAGTCAGTGAGGGACTCTGCCTAACCTGGACTGGGATTTTATTCCAGAGTGAAGGGAGCCTCTGGGTTATGAATCTGTCCCTCCAACATGTCCTATTTATTTCAGTGCTGAGGTTCAAGTCTCTCGAGCACGTAGCTCGATGGGATTTGGATTTTCTGAGGTGCAGCATGTCCATTAATTCCGGGTTGGACATGGCTTTATACGTCAGGCACAGATCGCCTCTGAACAGGCGGTATGCCACTGAGTAGAGCTGGAGTTTCTTTAACCGGGCAGCATATGGCATCTGTTTGAGCCCTTTGATCCTCTTGGTGAGGTACTTTTGGGGTCTTTCCAGTTGCTGCAGGTGTCTGGTAAGGTACATCCCAAAAGGGGCATTGTACTCAATTATGGGCCTGATGAGGGATGAGTAAAGAGGCACGATGACGCCCCTGATCTAGATGTGAATCCCTTCATGATTAGGTGGGCTATATAAAATGTTTTTCTAACCACTTTGGCCACGTGGTTGTCAAATGAGAGATTGCTATCAACTTGGGTCCCCAGGTCCCTAATTACTTCTTCTGTACTTAATGGATTACCACCTATGTGGTAATTTGTGGGCACTTTGTTTTTGCCAAAGGGGATGACTATACACTTTTGGCATTTAGCTTGAGGCCATGGCTCTGGCACCAGTTGTCTGTTTCTATGAGGCCCTTTTGGAGGATGCTTGTGTCGGCTGGAGAGTCGATTATGGCCCAGTTTGCAGTCATCTGCGAACTTGGTCAGCCACAGTCCTTCCGTGTTGGCCTGTACCTCCGAGAAATATATACCGAACAAGAGAGGTCCCAGGACTGAGCCTTGTGGGACACCACTTGTAACTGGTTTGGAGTCTGACATGGCTCCAGCAATTCTAACCATGTGGGTTCTGTCCTTGAGCCAGTTTGCAATCCATCTAGTGACATAGGGGTTTATATTTAAGCTGGTGAGCTTATCTATAATGCCCGAGTGGGGTATTGTATCGAAGGCTTTGCGAGGTCCAGGTAGGCTGTGTGGACCACCTTCCCTCGTCAATGGCCTTGGTGACTGTTTCAAAGAAATCAACCAGGTTTAAGAGGCAGGATCTGCCCTTAACAAAGCCGAACTGGGTAGGATCCAGTGTTTGTAGGTCCCCAATATCTTTATTTATGAGGTCCATGATGATCCTTTCCATAGCTTTGCAGACCAAGCTAGTCAGGCTTATGGGGCGATAGTTTCCAGGATCTGTTGAGGCACCACCTTTATGGAGAGGGACCACTGTTGCTGTACACCACTCTTTGGGCACATATCCTGTAGTAAGGCTGAGATTGAACAGTAGTTTTATGTTTGGGTTTAACTCTTCTTGGAGTTCATGTAGGACAGCCCAGGACACCGTCTGGTCCCATTGATGCTGTGTTTTTGCTGTGGAGAGGGTGGCTCTTACCCGAGCAGCTGAGATGTCAGGGGGGCAGCACTCTGCTGGGATAGATATTTGCCCTTTTGGTGGGGAGGGGAGTTTGGGCTGAACCTGTCAGCTAGGATGTTGGCAATGTCTGTGGGTTTGGTGTATTTTTGTCATTTTGGACTAATTCTGAGCATATCTGGGAATTACCACCCAGGTTCCTAACATAACTAAAGAAAGCCTTGTGATTATCCTTAGTGTCCTGTGCAATTTTTCTCTTGAAGCTGGCCTTAGACAATTTTATGTGTGCCCGTAGTTTTTTGCTAATACTGATCAGTGATGCCTTCCCTTTTGGTATTTTGCTCTATCATTTAGTAGCTTCCTCCTTCTATTGTATAGTTTGTTTATGGCTGGGGTCCACCAGACAGGACGTCTGCCTTTGGAGGATTGGGTCTTGGTTTTATTTGGGATCCCATGATCCATGCATTCCTGAAGGTGTTCATAGAATGCGTTTATAAAGGATTCTGCGGTCTGGGCCATATTTTCCACAGGCCCGGGGGCTTTGAAGGATTCCACCTCAGTTATGAGGAGTGTGAAATTTGCTTTAGAGAAGTTTTTCACTGTGGGTTTCTGGGCATGGGGTGGGGTCAGGATGTGAATATCCAGTGAGATTAGTTTATGGTCTGATCTTACCAGTGAGGGATACACTTCTGGTCTGGAGCATAGAGTCCCCATGTTGGTGATGATCAGGTCCAGTATGTTTTCCCCTCTTGTGGGAGTGGTAACAAGTTGTTCCATAGCATTTGAGTTTATAAATTCTAGGAACCTTTGGGCTAGGGTGTTGGAGCTAGAGTAATGCTCCCAGTCTATGTTTGGGTAGTTGAAGTCGCCCAATATAATGGTGTTTGGAGAGACCTTCATATTTTCCAGTGTTCTCAGGAAGGCTGAGTGGGGTTCCTGGGTTTGGGAGGGTGGTCTGTAGCAGGCTATAAACTGGAAGGCAGTTTTACCCACTGTTAGTTGCACATGGATAGTCTCTGATGCTTCGTGATTTGCCACCAACCTGGAGGTGTGGGTATCTTTGATGAATATCGATACTCCCCCTCCTTTTGTGGTTCGGTTCAAGTTTTGGGGCCGAAAAGCATGGTATGAGGTATAACCTGGTAGTGCTGGGGTGCTCTCGCGAGCCCTGAACCAGGTTTCTGTTACTGCACAGGTATCGATGTTCTCCATGCTAAGGAGAGTTTCGAGTGCGTGCATCTTGAGGTTTAGACTTCTGGCGTTGAGTAGCATTACTCTTAGTTTCTTATCCCTTGTGATACCTATGGAGGTGGGTTTGTCTTTTGAGCCTTGCCTAAAAAGGCACTATGGGGGTAGCAAGAGCCTTTGCCAATATCCAAAGCCCAGGGTGACAGGTGCAAGCCGTCCCTAGCGAAGCATCGTGGCTTGTCGAGCATATCATCCCAAGCTGACAGGCATTGGATCCCCATCGAATGACACCAGTACTTAAGCCAATTGTTGAAATTGATCATCTTGTCTTCATATTGTGGCATCATTCTTGGTGAGGGTAAGATGCTACTCAAGGTCAGGGTCATACCGGCCTGGGCTACATGCTCAGAGAGCTCCTTTATGTCTCTTTTCATGTAGTCCAGGGAGGTACATCTCAGGTCATTCACACCAGCATGGACAATGACTGAGTCATATTTGTACTTGCCTTGGAGTGACCTGAGTGCTTGTGTTATGTGGCGGATCCTAGCCCGACAGGCTGCTCACCGTGACCCTCTCCTTGTTCAGCCTGGTGAGCGGGACGTCAGTGTGCCTGATGATAGAGTCACCTATTACAAGTGTATCAGGTGTGTTGTTTAGTCTTAAGGGCTGTGACTGTTCGGCACACTGGCTTTGTGAGATATGTGTTGCACGTGTTTTGTTTTGGGGTAGCGGCTGCTTGGGTGTCTGCTTTGGAGGTCTCTGCTGCTTCAGCAGATCTTTATTTAGAGCCTCCAGTATGTTTTGTGTGATTATGTGTTTGGTTTGCTGTCGTGGTAGGTCTATGTGAGACTGGAATTGTAGTGAGTGTGGTTTCCTTCTCCTCCTGACTGGTTATGCCAGTACTGAGTTGAGAGAGCTTAGCCTCCAGTTTGGCTATATGGTTGCATCTCTCACATGTGTTGGAATTTGTTGGGAGAAGGAGAGGGTTGTCTGTGTACATGAGGCAGTTGTAACATTGCCTCAAGATTCCCAGATTCACCAGCTGGACCGAGAGGAGATTGACAACTGACCTTTGGACATGCTAGAATAATATTGGGAATTCCTTAATAATTGAAAACCAGGGCCAGTGGGGAGTGAGGGTGTAGTGCTTTTAATTTTTAGTGCTGACTTATATAATTGCTTTAGTGAGCAAGTGCCAGGTAACTTAAGTGCAATGTGTTACAGGTAACTTAAATGCAAAAACGACAAACAGTAACTTTCTTTCAAGTGAAACAAGGAAATAAGTACAGTAAGCAATGCAGATATCACTAGTGATCCACAGAAGTGCTGAGAAGCCGTATTAGGTGGAATTAGCGTTCCAGGGAAATAACAAGCAAACAAACAACAAGCATATAAACAAAGCTAGATTCAGCAGGCCTGGATCTAGTCTATGCTACAGCAAACAAGGTGTACCAATTTCAGTAAGATACAGTTCAAATATTCAGGCACTATAAACCTTTAACCAGAAATTCCCAGCTCAGAAGGGCAGAGTCCAGCCTCTTCTCCCACAAGAGTGCAGACCACAAACCTTCTTAATGTAAAATAACTGGCCTGAAGCCCAAGTGCTTAAACCAGAACTAATACACTTTAAGAATAACAGACACTGGGCTCTCAATCAGCAGTTCCCAACTTAGAAGGATGAAAGCTACCTGTCCTGCCACCACAGTGCATGCCACAAACCTTCCTAATGTAAAACAACTGGTCTGAAGCCCAAGTGCTTAATCCAAAAGACTTAGAATGATAGCTACACTTTAATCAAGTTACTACCAAGCAGTAATAAATACAATTGAATACTTTAGAGAATGCCTGGATTAGTGCTCAAGTTACACAAACAAAGCTAGATCCAGCAGGCCCGAATCCAGTCTATGCCACAGCAAACAAGGCGCACCAACTTCAGTAAGAAGCAGTTCAGATATGCATGCACTATAAGCCTTAAACCAGAAATTCCCAGCTCAGAAGGGCAGAGTCCAGCCTCTCCTCCCACAAGAGTGCAGACCATGAACCCTCTTAATGTAAAATAACTGGCCTGAAAGCCCAAGTGCTTAAACCAGAATTAATACACTTTTAGAATAACAGACACTGAGCCCTCAATCAGCAGTTCCCAACCTAGAAGGATGTAAGCTACCTGTTCTGCCACTACAGTGCAGACCACAAACCCTCTCAGTGCAAAACAACTGGTCCGAAGCCCAAGTGTTTAAACCAAAAGGCTTAGAATGAGTTACACCAAGCAGTAATAAATACAACTGAGTACTTTTAAGATGAAGCAAAAGTAAAAAAGTAGGTAGAAACACAAGTACAGTAAAAGCAGATGAAATTTTTTTTTTTTCTGAACAAGTGCTGAGATCAAAGAAACAGATTTGAGTGCTGAAACTAGAAAACTGGCTAGTTATAAGAAAAAAAAACTAAGCTAGAAGGCTTCCCTCCAACACAGAAGGGCTTGGGTCTGAGAAGCCTACAAATAGTCTATACCACTTAACAGGAAAGGCAGGAAACAAGCTTAAATTTTTTTTTTGTTTCCCAGATGCTCTCTTTGTACACAGTAGGAGTGCCTGAAATCAGAATATGATCTCACTGCACTCAGTTGAGTGAGCAAATGAGATGGGCCCAGAAGGAGTATCCAAACACAAATTTACAAGAGGGGCGGGCGGTTGCAAGGCTACTAAGATTAACACCAAAACAAAAACAGGGAGGGTGGGTGGGACTAACTGAAGAGCAGAGTGAAAACTTCCAGTTCAGTTAATATTCCTTCCACACAGTTAAAATCAATTTAAATACTGTATTTTTTGAAAAAAAGAGCAGATAAAGGTACTTAAATTCTCTTATACGTCCAGTTGAATACAACAAGTTCTTAGCCGGCCAAAGCTGAGGTTTAAGCAGAAAATATTTCACACTGTACCACTTAAATAGGCAAGGACAGGAAATCAAAGAATGTGCCACACCTGTAATTACTAGCAAATAACAAAATTCAGCAAACACTGACTAACTTCCAGTTCAGTTAATATTCCTTCCACACAGTTAAAATCAATTTAAATACTGTATTTTTTGAAAAAAAAGAGCAGATAAAGGTACTTAAATTCTCTTATACGTCCAGTTGAATACAGCAAGTTCTTAGCCGGCCAAAGCTGAGGTTTTTAAGCAGAAAATATTTCACACTGTACCACTTAAATAGGCAAGGACAGGAAATCAAAGAAGGTGACTACCCCCCACACCTGTAATTACTAGCAAATAACAAAATTCAGCAAACACTGACTAACTTCCAGTTCAGTTAATATTCCTTCCACACAGTTAAAATCAATTTAAATACTGTATTTTTTTGGAAAAAAAGAACAGATAAAGGTACTTAAATTCTCTTATATGTCCAGTTGAATACAGCAAGTTCTTAGCCGGCCAAAGCTGAGGTTTTTAAGCAGAAAATATTTCACACTGTACCACTTAAATAGGCAAGGACAGGAAATCAAAGAATGTGACTACCCCCACACCTGTAATTACTAGCAAATAACAAAATTCAGCAAACACTGAGTAACTTCCAGTTCAGTTAATATTCCTTCCACACAGTTAAAATCAATTTAAATACTGTATTTTTTGAAAAAAAAGAGCAGATAAAGGTACTTAAATTCTCTTATATGTCCAGTTGAATACAGCAAGTTCTTAGCCGGCCAAAGCTGAGGTTTTTAAGCAGAAAATATTTCACACTGTACCACTTAAATAGGCAAGGACAGGAAATCAAAGAATGTGACTACCCCCACACCTGTAATTACTAGCAAATAACAAAATTCAGCAAACACTGACTAACTTCCAGTTCAGTTAATATTCCTTCCACACAGTTAAAATCAATTTAAATACTGTATTTTTTGAAAAAAAAGAGCAGATAAAGGTACTTAAATTCTCTTATACGTCCAGTTGAATACAGCAAGTTCTTAGCCGGCCAAAGCTGAGGTTTTTAAGCAGAAAATATTTCACACTGTACCACTTAAATAGGCAAGGACAGGAAATCAAAGAATGTGACTACCCCCACACCTGTAATTACTAGCAAATAACAAAATTCAGCAAACACTGACTAACTTCCAGTTCAGTTAATATTCCTTCCACACAGTTAAAATCAATTTAAATACTGTATTTTTTGAAAAAAAAGAGCAGATAAAGGTACTTAAATTCTCTTATATGTCCAGTTGAATACAGCAAGTTCTTAGCCGGCCAAAGCTGAGGTTTTTAAGCAGAAAATATTTCACACTGTACCACTTAAATAGGCAAGGACAGGAAATCAAAGAATGTGACTACCCCCACACCTGTAATTACTAGCAAATAACAAAATTCAGCAAACACTGACTAACTTCCAGTTCAGTTAATATTCCTTCCACACAGTTAAAATCAATTTAAATACTGTATTTTTTGAAAAAAAAGAGCAGATAAAGGTACTTAAATTCTCTTATATGTCCAGTTGAATACAGCAAGTTCTTAGCCGGCCAAAGCTGAGGTTTTAAGCAGAAAATATTTCACACTGTACCACTTAAATAGGCAAGGACAGGAAATCAAAGAATGTGACTACCCCCACACCTGTAATTACTAGCAAATAACAAAATTCAGCAAACACTGACTAACTTCCAGTTCAGTTAATATTCCTTCCACACAGTTAAAATCAATTTAAATACTGTATTTTTTGAAAAAAAAGAGCAGATAAAGGTACTTAAATTCTCTTATATGTCCAGTTGAATACAGCAAGTTCTTAGCCGGCCAAAGCTGAGGATTTTAAGCAGAAAATATTTCACACTGTACCACTTAAATAGGCAAGGACAGGAAATCAAAGAATGTGACTACCCCCACACCTGTAATTACTAGCAAATAACAAAATTCAGCAAACACTGACTAACTTCCAGTTCAGTTAATATTCCTTCCACACAGTTAAAATCAATTTAAATACTGTATTTTTTGAAAAAAAGAGCAGATAAAGGTACTTAAATTCTCTTATATGTCCAGTTGAATACAGCAAGTTCTTAGTCAGCCAAAGCTGAGGTTTTTAAGCAGAAAATATTTCACACTGTACCACTTAAATAGGCAAGGACAGGAAATCAAAGAATGTGACTACCCCCACACCTGTAATTACTAGCAAATAACAAAATTCAGCAAACACTGACTAACTTCCAGTTCAGTTAATATTCCTTCCACACAGTTAAAATCAATTTAAATACTGTATTTTTTGAAAAAAAAGAGCAGATAAAGGTACTTAAATTCTCTTATATGTCCAGTTGAATACAGCAAGTTCTTAGCCGGCCAAAGCTGAGGTTTTTAAGCAGAAAATATTTCACACTGTACCACTTAAATAGGCAAGGACAGGAAATCAAAGAATGTGACTACCCCCACACCTGTAATTACTAGCAAATAACAAAATTCAGCAAACACTGACTAACTTCCAGTTCAGTTAATATTCCTTCCACACAGTTAAAATCAATTTAAATACTGTATTTTTTTGAAAAAAAGAGCAGATAAAGGTACTTAAATTCTCTTATACGTCCAGTTGAATACAGCAAGTTCTTAGCCGGCCAAAGCTGAGGTTTTTAAGCAGAAAATATTTCACACTGTACCACTTAAATAGGCAAGGACAGGAAATCAAAGAATGTGACTACCCCACACCTGTAATTACTAGCAAATAACAAAATTCAGCAAACACTGACTAACTTCCAGTTCAGTTAATATTCCTTCCACACAGTTAAAATCAATTTAAATACTGTATTTTTTGAAAAAAAGAGCAGATAAAGGTACTTAAATTCTCTTATATGTCCAGTTGAATACAGCAAGTTCTTAGCCGGCCAAAGCTGAGGTTTTAAGCAGAAAATATTTCACACTGTACCACTTAAATAGGCAAGGACAGGAAATCAAAGAATGTGACTACCCCCACACCTGTAATTACTAGCAAATAACAAAATTCAGCAAACACTGACTAACTTCCAGTTCAGTTAATATTCCTTCCACACAGTTAAAATCAATTTAAATACTGTATTTTTTGAAAAAAAAGAGCAGATAAAGGTACTTAAATTCTCTTATATGTCCAGTTGAATACAGCAAGTTCTTAGCCGGCCAAAGCTGAGGTTTTAAGCAGAAAATATTTCACACTGTACCACTTAAATAGGCAAGGACAGGAAATCAAAGAATGTGACTACCCCCACACCTGTAATTACTAGCAAATAACAAAATTCAGCAAACACTGACTAACTTCCAGTTCAGTTAATATTCCTTCCACACAGTTAAAATCAATTTAAATACTGTATTTTTTTGAAAAAAGAGCAGATAAAGGTACTTAAATTCTCTTATATGTCCAGTTGAATACAGCAAGTTCTTAGCCGGCCAAAGCTGAGGTTTTTAAGCAGAAAATATTTCACACTGTACCACTTAAATAGGCAAGGACAGGAAATCAAAGAATGTGACTACCCCCACACCTGTAATTACTAGCAAATAACAAAATTCAGCAAACACTGACTAACTTCCAGTTCAGTTAATATTCCTTCCACACAGTTAAAATCAATTTAAATACTGTATTTTTTGAAAAAAAGAGCAGATAAAGGTACTTAAATTCTCTTATACGTCCAGTTGAATACAGCAAGTTCTTAGCCGGCCAAAGCTGAGGTTTTTAAGCAGAAAATATTTCACACTGTACCACTTAAATAGGCAAGGACAGGAAATCAAAGAATGTGACTACCCCCACACCTGTAATTACTAGCAAATAACAAAATTCAGCAAACACTGACTAACTTCCAGTTCAGTTAATATTCCTTCCACACAGTTAAAATCAATTTAAATACTGTATTTTTTGAAAAAAAAGAGCAGATAAAGGTACTTAAATTCTCTTATACGTCCAGTTGAATACAGCAAGTTCTTAGTCGGCCAAAGCTGAGGTTTTTAAGCAGAAAATATTTCACACTGTACCACTTAAATAGGCAAGGACAGGAAATCAAAGAATGTGACTACCCCCACACCTGTAATTACTAGCAAATAACAAAATTCAGCAAACACTGACTAACTTCCAGTTCAGTTAATATTCCTTCCACACAGTTAAAATCAATTTAAATACTGTATTTTTTTGAAAAAAAAGAGCAGATAAAAGGTACTTAAATTCTCTTATACGTCCAGTTGAATACAGCAAGTTCTTAGCCGGCCAAAGCTGAGGTTTTTAAGCAGAAAATATTTCACACTGTACCACTTAAATAGGCAAGGACAGGAAATCAAAGAATGTGCCACACCTGTAATTACTAGCAAATAACAAAATTCAGCAAACACTGACTAACTTCCAGTTCAGTTAATATTCCTTCCACACAGTTAAAATCAATTTAAATACTGTATTTTTTTGAAAAAAAGAGCAGATAAAGGTACTTAAATTCTCTTATACGTCCAGTTGAATACAGCAAGTTCTTAGCCGGCCAAAGCTGAGGTTTTTAAGCAGAAAATATTTCACACTGTACCACTTAAATAGGCAAGGACAGGAAATCAAAGAATGTGACTACCCCCACACCTGTAATTACTAGCAAATAACAAAATTCAGCAAACACTGACTAACTTCCAGTTCAGTTAATATTCCTTCCACACAGTTAAAATCAATTTAAATACTGTATTTTTTGAAAAAAAAGAGCAGATAAAGGTACTTAAATTCTCTTATACGTCCAGTTGAATACAGCAAGTTCTTAGCGCCAAAGCTGAGGTTTTAAGCAGAAAATATTTCACACTGTACCACTTAAATAGGCAAGGACAGGAAATCAAAGAATGTGACTACCCCCACACCTGTAATTACTAGCAAATAACAAAATTCAGCAAACACTGACTAACTTCCAGTTCAGTTAATATTCCTTCCACACAGTTAAAATCAATTTAAATACTGTATTTTTTGAAAAAAAAGAGCAGATAAAGGTACTTAAATTCTCTTATACGTCCAGTTGAATACAGCAAGTTCTTAGCCGGCCAAAGCTGAGGTTTTTAAGCAGAAAATATTTCACACTGTACCACTTAAATAGGCAAGGACAGGAAATCAAAGAATGTGCCACACCTGTAATTACTAGCAAATAACAAAATTCAGCAAACACTGACTAACTTCCAGTTCAGTTAATATTCCTTCCACAAAGTTAAAATCAATTTAAATACTGCATTTTTTTGAAAAAAAAAGAGCAGATAAAGGTATTTAAATTTTCTTATACGTCCAGTTGAATACAGCAAGTTCTTAGCCGGCCAAAGCTCAGGTTTTTAAGCAGAAAATATTTCACACTGTACCACTTAAATAGGCAAGGACAGGAAATCAAAGAATGTGACTACCCCCACACCTGTAATTACTAGCGAATAACAAAATTCAGCAAACACTGACTAACTTCCAGTTCGGTTAATATTCCTTCCACACAGTTAAAATCAATTTAAATACTGTATTTTTGAAAAAAAAAGAGCAGATAAAGGTACTTAAATTCTCTTATACGTCCAGTTGAATACAGCAAGTTCTTAGCCGGCCAAAGCTGAGGTTTTTAAGCAGAAAATATTTCACACTGTACCACTTAAATAGGCAAGGACAGGAAATCAAAGAATGTGCCACACCTGTAATTACTAGCAAATAACAAAATTCAGCAAACACTGACTAACTTCCAGTTCAGTTAATATTCCTTCCACAAAGTTAAAATCAATTTAAATACTGCATTTATTTGAAAAAAAAAAGAGCAGATAAAGGTACTTAAATTCTCTTATACGTCCAGTTGAATACAGCAAGTTCTTAGCCGGCCAAAGCTGAGGTCTTTAAGCAGAAAATATTTCACACTGTACCACTTAAATAGGCAAGGAGAGGAAATCAAAGAATGTGACTTCCCCCACACCTGTAAATACTAGCAAATAACAAAATTCAGCAAACACTGACTAACTTCCAGTTCAGTTAATATTCCTTCCACACAGTTAAAAATCAATTTAAATACTGTATTTTTTGAAAAAAAAGAGCAGATAAAGGTACTTAAATTCTCTTATACGTCCAGTTGAATACAGCAAGTTCTTAGCCGGCCAAAGCTGAGGTTTTTAAGCAGAAAATATTTCACACTGTACCACTTAAATAGGCAAGGACAGGAAATCAAAGAATGTGACTAACCCCACACCTGTAATTGCTAGCAAATAACAAAATTCAGCAAACACTGACTAACTTCCAGTTCGGTTAATATTCCTTCCACACAGTTAAAATCAATTTAAATACTGTATTTTTGAAAAAAAAGAGCAGATAAAGGTACTTAAATTCTCTTATACGTCCAGTTGAATACAACAAGTTCTTAGCCGGCCAAAGCTGAGGTTTTTAAGCAGAAAATATTTCACACTGTACCACTTAAATAGGCAAGGACAGGAAATCAAAGAATGTGACTACCCCCACACCTGTAATTACTAGCAAATAACAAAATTCAGCAAACACTGACTAACTTCCAGTTCAGTTAATATTCCTTCCACACAGTTAAAATCAATTTAAATACTGTATTTTTTGAAAAAAGAGCAGATAAAGGTACTTAAATTCTCTTATACGTCCAGTTGAATACAGCAAGTTCTTAGCCGGCCAAAGCTGAGGTTTTTAAGCAGAAAATATTTCACACTGTACCACTTAAATAGGCAAGGACAGGAAATCAAAGAATGTGACTACCCCCACACCTGTAATTACTAGCAAATAACAAAATTCAGCAAACACTGACTAACTTCCAGTTCAGTTAATATTCCTTCCACACAGTTAAAATCAATTTAAATACTGTATTTTTTGAAAAAAAAAAGAGCAGATAAAGGTACTTAAATTCTCTTATACGTCCAGTTGAATACAACAAGTTCTTAGCCAGCCAAAGCTGAGGTTTTTAAGCAGAAAATATTTCACACTGTACCACTTAAATAGGCAAGGACAGGAAATCAAAGAATGTGACTACCCCCACACCTGTAATTACTAGCAAATAACAAAATTCAGCAAACACTGACTAACTTCCAGTTCAGTTAATATTCCTTCCACACAGTTAAAATCAATTTAAATACTGTATTTTTTGAAAAAAAAGAGCAGATAAAGGTACTTAAATTCTCTTATACGTCCAGTTGAATACAGCAAGTTCTTAGCCGGCCAAAGCTGAGGTTTTTAAGCAGAAAATATTTCACACTGTACCACTTAAATAGGCAAGGACAGGAAATCAAAGAATGTGACTACCCCCACACCTGTAATTACTAGCAAATAACAAAATTCAGCAAACACTGACTAACTTCCAGTTCAGTTAATATTCCTTCCACACAGTTAAAATCAATTTAAATACTGTATTTTTTGAAAAAAAAAGAGCAGATAAAGGTACTTAAATTCTCTTATACGTCCAGTTGAATACAGCAAGTTCTTAGCCGGCCAAAGCTGAGGTTTTTAAGCAGAAAATATTTCACACTGTACCACTTAAATAGGCAAGGACAGGAAATCAAAGAATGTGACTACCCCACACCTGTAATTACTAGCAAATAACAAAATTCAGCAAACACTGACTAACTTCCAGTTCAGTTAATATTCCTTCCACACAGTTAAAATCAATTTAAATACTGTATTTTTGAAAAAAAGAGCAGATAAAGGTACTTAAATTCTCTTATACGTCCAGTTGAATACAACAAGTTCTTAGCCGGCCAAAGCTGAGGTTTTTAAGCAGAAAATATTTCACACTGTACCACTTAAATAGGCAAGGACAGGAAATCAAAGAATGTGACTACCCCCACACCTGTAATTACTAGCAAATAACAAAATTCAGCAAACACTGACTAACTTCCAGTTCAGTTAATATTCCTTCCACACAGTTAAAATCAATTTAAATACTGTATTTTTTTGAAAAAAAGAGAAGATAAAGGTACTTAAATTCTCTTATACGTCCAGTTGAATACAGCAAGTTCTTAGCCGGCCAAAGCTGAGGTTTTTAAGCAGAAAATATTTCACACTGTACTACTTAAATAGGCAAGGACAGGAAATCAAAGAATGTGACTACCCCCACACCTGTAATTACTAGCAAATAACAAAATTCAGCAAACACTGACTAACTTCCAGTTCAGTTAATATTCCTTCCACACAGTTAAAATCAATTTAAATACTGTATTTTTTTGAAAAAAAAAAGAGCAGATAAAGGTACTTAAATTCTCTTATACGTCCAGTTGAATACAGCAAGTTCTTAGCCGGCCAAAGCTGAGGTTGAGGGACTAAGGAAATAAAATAGAAGTTAAGTATTTACTATAACGTTCCATCTGTGTTGTCCATTTTTATTCTTCTTCAACTGATGGGTTCAGATCCGCTACCTTGGGTCCAATTCAGCTGTTTCTAAAGCATGTGGCAAACAAAAACTCTTGAGCTTTTCACTTACCCATAATGCACCAACCTCAAGTACCTCAGATCTTGTTTTCTGACTTTAGTAGAAAGGAAATATTTGCAGTCAAATAGGAAGAAGACTATATCTAGAGCTCAATATAAAGGACAGTCATGTCCTTTAACTACTCGTTCCTCCAGAAGTTTACAAAGGATGGGGGTTGGTGAGTGGGGAGTTGAGGAAGAATGAAAATGGACACCACAGATGGAATATTATGGTGAGTACATAACTTCTTTATCTGATGTTGTCAATTTTCATTCTATCCTCAGCTGATAGGACAGAGTCTCCAGCTACCTAAATTCCAGGGTGGACTCAAGGAAGAATATTCCTGAGCACCATTGAACCAAATGATGTCCTGCCTCTGGAGATCAGATCCAGTTTGTAATGAGTAATACAAATATGGGGAGTAGCGTAAGTTGCTGCTGCGCATATATTATCCATGAACATTCTGGACTGAAATACTGAAGAGGTGGCCATGGATCTAGTTGAATGGGCCTGTAAAGGTTTTAGTAGAGTAATGCCCAGTTTTTATAATCAAATGAAATACAATCAGTTAGCCATTTAGACAATGTAACTTTGGCAACTGGATTTCCAAATTTTACTTCTGTGAATGAAACAAACACTTGGTCAGTTTTTCTGATGTCTTTTGTTCTATATTGGTAAATACGTAATTGTCTGTTGTCTGTGGACTCCCAGTAGATGCAACATGTATTCTGCTTTGTTAGTAAATTTAGGAAAGAATACTAGTAAATTAATGGACTGAATGACATTAGATTCTGACACCACCTTAGGAAGAAAGGATGCATTAGTTTGTAATGTCACCCTATTCTTGTGAAAAATATGAAGTATGGTGGTATAAAGGACAAGGGTTGAATCTCAGAAATTCATCGGGCAGAGGTAATATCTACCAGAAAAATTGTCTTCTAAGAAAGGTATTTGAGGTCAAATGTAACTGCTGCTTCTAAGGGCGACTGAGTAAGGGCCTGCAGTACCAGATTCAGATCCCATGGGGGAGCAGGATCTTTAAAAGGAGGTCTCAGAAGAAGAGTGCCTTTCAAGAAGTCTTTGCTCAATTTATGAGATGTGACAGAAGAACCATCAACACCAATGTGAAAATTTGATATCTCTGCTAACTGAACTTTAACGGTAGATGCGCTAGCTCCTTCTTTAAAAAGATGTGTCAAAAACTCAAGGATGCTATGTATTGGGGCTGAAAAAGGTTCAATATTTTTGATAAGCCCAGTAAACAAACCTCTTCCATTTGTTGGAATAGAGTTTTCTGTTAGAAGGTTTATGGGAAGATAAAAGTATCTGATGGAAAGATGATGAGAGCATACATTGTCTGGCTATTAATGGAAGTGGAGAAGCCAGGCAGTCAGCCTGAGATTACTTATATCTGGATGAATTATGCCTGTTGGGTGAGACAGGAGGTCTGGAGTCAGATCCAGAATCCAAATTTGTTGAAGGAAGTGAGGCCAAAGGTAGGGGAGCTGAATCTGTCAAGGTCAGAAGGGTGCAATGAGGATGACTTTGCTATTCAACATGGCAGCTTTCTGTAGGAATTTTGGAATTAGCAGAATGGGTGGATAAGTGTAGAGTATACCAGGGAACCAGTTGTGAAGTAGAGCATCCCTCGGGCATTCCCCCTGTGGAGGAAGTAGGGCAATGTAGCTGCTGCATTTGTTGTTTAGGGGAAGCAAATATATTGTAGTAAGGCTGTTCCTAGTGACAGAAAATCAGTTCTGTGACATTCTTGTTGAGGGACCATTTGTGAGGTAGAAAACGGTACCTGCTCAGATTTTCTGCTATTACACTGGATTTCCCCAGAATGTGCATTGCTATGAGAAAGTGGTTGAATGAGATTGCCCATTACCACACTCTAAGAGCTACTCGACACAAGGGGTAGTATCTGTTCCCTCCTTGTTTGTTGATGTATCAAGCTTCTGACATATTGTCCATTTGAATTGTAATTGTCCCCAAGGGGAGAACATCCTGGAAGGCCTGCAACACTAAAAGCACTGCTCTCATCTCTAGGACATTGATATGCAAGTTGGCCTCTTCAGGGGACCAAGTGCCTTTGGCTGCTTTCCCCAGAAAATACCCCCACCCCCACCCCAGCTGGGAAGTGTCTATGGTTACTATGGCCTTGGGCTGACGGGGAATAAACAGATGGCCTTGTAGAAACTGATCTGATCGAATTCGCCACCTGAGATCTCTCTTGCATGTCTTGCATGAGTGATTCATATCTGATAAGACATGGGTTGGTAATGTATTGACCATGGTGTGGCTAGCATCCACTGAAGTATTCTCATGTAAAATCTGGCTAAAGGTACTAATGTTATTTCTACTGTCATTGATCTCAGAGCTTGAAGGAACAGGCAAGTTGAAATCTTGGTACTGCAGATTATCTTTCTGACCTGTAATCTTATGGTCTGAACTCTTGAGGGTGGTCGTGAAGCTATGGTTGACTTTCTGATGATATTTGTTTCTATAAATTCTAGAGTCTGAGTTGGTTCTACTTGGACTTTTTGTATTATTATCCCCAGAAGAGACCAAGTCTGGAGAACCTGGTCTCTTGCCCTTATCAGTTGATGCATGGTCGGAGTGGAAATGAGCCAATCATCTAGATATGGAAACATCCAGAATCCTTGCAGTCTCAAGTGAGCTGTTACTACTGCCATGCACTTGGTAAACACCCCTGGGGGATGTGGTGAGCCCAAAGGGCAGAATTCTGAATTGGTAGTGACTGATTCCCAGTCAGAGGCATAAATATCTTCTGGATCATCTGCTCATCATTATATGATAGTATGCATCCTGAAGGTCTATTGAACACATCCAGTCATCCTTACTCAGAAAAGGGAGAATGGACCAAACAGTGACCATCTGAACCTTGGTTTATCAAACTGACTTGTTTAAGATGCTGAGATCCAAAACTGGTCTCCAGTCCCTTGTTTTCCTTGGCACTAAAAAGAGCCTTGAGTAAGTTTCGGGTTCTATCTGGTCTGGTAGGACCTCTTGGATGAACTCGTTTTTCTAGCAGCTTTTGAATTTGAATTGCTGCTTCTTCTATCTGACTAGGTGGAGCATTGGAGATTTTTCTTGAGTTTGGAGGAGGAAGAGAAAAGGGAATTATATAACCTCTGGAAATAATCCTCGGCACCCAAGTATCTTTTGTTAAATCTAGGCAGGCTATCTGATGCAGGGATAAATGTCCCATGGCTGCCTCCAGAGGTGGAAAATTGGGCCTCTTTTCAGGAGTGCTGGTAATGTCTGTCAAAGAATGATTCTCTGGACCCCTGTTTTTGTGGGCCACTTCTGCCGCATGAGCATTGTCATCCCTTAAAGTTCTCAACTCTGCCTCTGTGAGAACCTATATCACATGTGTCCTGGAATGAATCCCAAGACTTCTTGAGCCTCATCTTTCAACCACCTTATTGTTTCCTGGAAAAAGATCTTTGAGGGGTCAAACAACATACACCCACAGCAGACAGGGTCTTTCCATCCTTTTCACACCTGGATTGTGTGTCTTTACCTTGGGGCCAAACAAAGACATGCAGTCAAAGGGAGCACTGATGAATAAAGACTTGAAGGGCTCCGCAAAATCATATAAGTTCAACCAGGTATGTCTCCTAATGGAAATGCCTGAACCCATTGCTCTTGAGGTCCCTTTGGCTACATGAGAAACCAATCTCATGGAAGAATTGAATAAGGATTACAGGGTAGCCAACTTGAGAAGCCACAGATGATTGAACTTCATCAGAAATGGCTTCTAAGAGGGTATTTGACAACTCCTTAATCAAATCCCTCTGAAGTCTTGTAAAATGTGCCAAATAATTCATTGACCTTAAAGAGAAGATTGCTGAAGCATAGACACACTTCCCAAATCTGTCCATTGCCTGAGACTCCTTGTTGGGGGGATGGAGAGTGGAACTTTCCTCAGCAAGTTCCATTTTGATGGCTATCACTATGACCATGGCATTAACGGGCACCCCTTTCCCCCAAAACTGCTTATCTACAGGTGGTGCCATAACCTTATCTCATCTCTGAGGTATAGACTCAATGGTGTCAGGTTCCTTCCATGCCCACCAAGAGATCAACTCAATGAGCTCATCAGTGAGTGGAGTCACCCAGGAGGTAGATGGGCCAGTAACGAAGGCCTCCAGGAATATGGACTCCATGGACGAAGGGTCACTGGGTATCCAGCCATCTCTCTGATTAAGGATTTCTAGGATGTCTCCAAATGAGACATCTTCAGGAGGTGACTGCTGGGGACCCTTCACCTTCATTGAAATTCATATCTTCTGTGATAGACTCCTTTGGTGAGCCCAGGTGCTTTCTCTTGCGCATCTTCTTCTTAGGAACTTCCTCCATGGGATGCTCTGGAGAGGTATCAGAAGCAGAAATCAATATTCCCTGTGGGGAAGCCTGGGGTCTTGGTACTGGCTGTCCCTGTGGAAAGGCTTGGTGAGACTCTGAATGCTGAGATGTCAGAGTTGAAGATTTACGATCCAAGAAGGTTGGATCTGTCCATTCTGTCAAGGCAAGGAAAACTCTCTTCACAGCCTCAAAGGTACATCGCACTACAGAAAGGAAAGACCTCAGATTTGAAAAGGCAAGCTTTTGGACTGTAGCTCTCCCCCTGCTCTGAAGCAAAATCCCTGAGGTGGAAGATGGAGCTGAGCTATCCAATGCCAAGGCTTTGAGGCAGAGAGATGGTTCTGAAAGAATCAGAGTGGACTGCAACATCTTGGATCTGACAGGGAAGCTTCAGCTACAAGAGCTCTCCTGATCTGATGAGATTGGAAGACTCAGAGTAAGCTTCAGAGCTGAGGATAAGATAATGATGGATGCGGACAGCTAGGATCTAGGGATTCTGAGACCACTGAAGTAATCAGAGGAGGAACTTGTAGTGGGGGGTGTAGCAGTGAAATGGACCTCCTGA
Organism: Protopterus annectens; assembly: GCF_019279795.1. NCBI lineage: Eukaryota > Metazoa > Chordata > Ceratodontiformes > Protopteridae > Protopterus > Protopterus annectens. Next base: position 1,369,100,316 of record NC_056735.1, on the reverse strand, counting down.
CCCAGAGTGATAGGAGCTGAAGGGACACCCATCTGACCCTGTGCCGAGTGAATTTTTCTCACCACTCTTTGCACATCTTCTTCTGTAAGACTCCTCGAAGAATAAGCAGACATGACTGAAGGGGACCTGGGTCTATCCAAAAATGGGGAAGGTACCCTAGAGGGTACTGGATCCACCAAAGGAGATTTTTCTCCAGATATAGCTTCCCCAAATGAAGAGGGTAAGAGTCCTTTCAGAATCAATTTATTTTTCTGCTCGACCAGAGCTCTGGGGTTGAACCCATGGCATATCAAGCAGTCCTCCTGCAAATGAAGAGGCCCTAAACAATAAACACATAACATGTAGGCATCTGATAATGGAAGTTTATGCCCACACTTTATATACTTTTTAAAGCCACAGGCCCTTTTTCAGCCATATTTCAAAAATAATGGATTGAAAGGAAGAAAAAAATTCTATTATTAGATTTAAAGTTTTTTTTTTTATTGTATGACAGAAGAGGTAAGGAGAAAACAGAAGAAAAAGAAGAAGTACTACCAACAATGGTAGCTAAAAGCTACCATTAAAATAGGAAGAGACAGGTAACAGGCCAGAGGAGAAATACTAATGATAGTATATAAGAAATATGTAAAGTAATGTAAAGGCAAGGGAAAAGGTAATTGCTAATAAAACTGAAGAAAAATAAAAAACAGATAATATAAATGTTTAACTTTTCTTGAAAATGCTCGAGAGTAACTGGCAGACCACATCTTTCACTGAAAGCAGAAAATAAGATCTGAGGTACTTGGGGTTGGTGCATTATTGGTAAGGGAGAAGCTTGAGAGTGTTTGTTTGCCGCAAGCTTTAGCAATGGCTGAGTTGGATCTGAGCGTTTGGATTCAAACTCATTAGTTGAGGACAGAATGAAAATTGACAACATCAGATCTATAGGTAAGAGTCCATGAGTCACATCTGGTAACTGAAAGGGGTAAAGGAAGACCATGTGATGTCTTATACTGGTCAGGCAAGCTGATGCAACCTATGAAGGAAGTCTGAGGTTATTCTGTGCATAATGCTACCATAACAATAACTAAAGAGAAGAAATTACCTATTACATAGTACTGAAAAGTGAGAGACTAAAGTTCGAGCAGATGTTTTTTTTTTCAGTTTAGAAATTGTGTGTATCTAAAAATGTGCTGATTACGTATTATTTGATATTTCCAGAGTTCACAAAGTTCCAGGAAACAACAGATGTCAACATTATTAATGCACTTAAAACTCTACTTCAAGAAATGCAATCCCTAATGTAATAGTCTTTAATATTAGCTCACATTATGGAAATATGGAATTCAAGAAATTCTCAAAGCAGTGGGAATTTCAGCAAGTGATCCATTCATCCAGCCACAAACCCTTCTTCCCATAGGTTCATAGGTTGGTACTAGGTAATTGGCCCTAGGGCCTATACAAGCCTAGCGATAACAATTCCCTGGTTATTTCTTTCCGCAATATTTACTTCCCTGGACCCCTGTCTAGCAGGGCGACTGACGTGATCCCTGGGGTGAATTTCCTATCTCCCATCCAATCTTCAAGGTTCCTTTTAAAGAGTGCCAAGGAGGTGCTCTGCTTGACATGTATGGGCAGTCTCTTCCAGAGTATGGGGAGTCTGTGAGTCAGGAACCTCCAGCATGTTTTGTTCATTGTGATGACAAGGTTTAGATCCCTGGAGCATGTGGCTCTGAGGGATTGGTATTTCTTTAAGTGGAACATGTCCAACAGCTCAGGGCTTGACATGGCCTTGTGTGTTAAGCAGAGATCGCCTCTGAGTAGACGATATACCACAGAGTATAGCTAGAGTTTTCTTAGACGGTCAGTATAGGGCATCTGCTTTAGGCCTGTGATTCTTTTAGTGAGATATTTCTGCGGCCTTTCCAGCTGTTGCAGATGTCTTGTGAGGTACATACCAAATGGGGTATTGTACTCTATAATGGGTCTAATGAGGGATGAGTACAGTGGGACAATGACCTCCTTTTTTCTGTATGAAAAACCTTTAGTGATGAGGTGTGCCACACAGAAGGATTTCCTGACTGTTGTGGTGATGTGGTTATCGAAGGTGAGGCCACTGTCCACCTGTCTCCCTAAGTCTCTCATCACACTTTCAGTGTTTAGTGTATTTCCACCTATGTGGTAATTCATGGGTACATGGTTTTTCCCAAAAAGGGATAACTATACATTTATTGGCATTAAGCTTGAGCCCATGGCTCTGGCACCAAGCATCTGTTTCTGTAAGGCCCTTTTGTAGAATATCCACATCATTTGGGGATTCAGTAATGGCTCCCAGTTTGCAGTTATCTGCAAACTTTGTTAGCCAGAGTCCCTTAGTGTTGGCCTGTACTTCAGAGAAGTAGATGCCAAACAAGAGTGGTCCCAGGACTGAACCCTGAGGTACTCCACTTGTCACTTGTCTGGAGCTGGATTTGGAGTCAGCTACTTTTACAGTCTGGGTTCTGTCAGTAAGCCAGTTGGCAACTCATCGAGTGACGTAGCATTAAGGGACTGAGATGCTGATGTACTTCAGACTTTGTTGTGATACTCATACCTCTCAGATCTACATCATTTTGAGGAATGTTACTCATTTTTGAGTCTTAAAAAAACTGATGCTTCACATTGTTCTACGTCAAAAGTGTTTGACACCCATTTTTTGTTAGGATATTTTGAAACAAATATCCACGGTAAGCAATGCTTAATAATACTGAATCATATTAATTAACTCTTTTTAAGTATGAAGAAACAGTTAATGATTGTACTGTAAGCTCCCCTGTTGAAGTTGTTAACGAGTATTCAACATTTTGCCCATTTGCTCCTGACTATGAGAGGTAGTGCTTCACATTTTAGAGACAGAATATTGAGACCTATGGTGACACTGTAGTACTCCCTTATATGATACACATCTACCATCTTCTCCACTACTGATGGTCATAGAATAAAAAATAGATTACTATACCTGTCAAAAACACTTCACATTTGGTACAGCATTCCATTTTGGCATTAGTTTTGATTTGTGTTCCACAGCTCAATTTGTCCTTTGACAGCCCATTTTTATTCTTCCATTGGCTCAGTTGCAGAAACAATAAGCAAGGAGCTTGTCAAAGTAAAAATTATGTCAAAAATGGAGCCAACATGCTCACCATAGGCTTCAAGCTACACTGCACTATCAGTCCATTGAACAGAGCGATAGCATAGTACAGCTAGAAAAGAGGCAGATAGAACAGCGGGCTTGTAGCTGCCTGTGCTACCGGTCTATGTTTCTACCTGCCCTGTGTTGTGGGACCATACAGTGGACCAATAGCACAGTGCAGCTCGAAAGATATATTAAAAGCACAGTGGCCTCATAGCTGCCTGTGCTATTGGTTCACTTTTTCAAGTTGCACAGTGCTATTGGTATTTTCAGAGGACCAATAAAACAGTACAGCTAGAAAAATGGACCACTAGAAGAGTGGATTGGGCGTTTTTTTTTTTTTTTTATATGCACTGTAATATTGGTCTGATCAACAGACCAGTAGCATAGTGCAGCCATAAAGCTGGACCAATATCCCAGTACAGTGGCTAGAAATCCACACTTCCACTTTTAAAGGTGCTGGTACTGCAAGCTCTCATCTTTGGTCATTTAAAGTCAATTAAGCAATTTTGGTTGATATTGTGATGACTTAACTAAATGTGTTTAGTAGGTTTCTGTTAGTAAGGACTGTAGCCAGAGCTTATATAAGGCGATTTGCTGCAGTTCTGCAGTCAGTTTTTTTTATTTTTTTCCTCTTTAAGTTCAAAATCTTTTTTTTTTTTTTTTGTCCTGACATTACCTTGAGTAGGGTTCTCCACCTTTGGACCATCTATTACAATTTTTAAAGGCATGCACTTTGATTTTTTTAATGTTCAGAGGTTGAGAAGTATGTAGATTGCTTATGTCTACTTTATTGCTGTAGTCTGATGGCATGAGTTCAGTAGAAGAAAATCTGAAAGCAAACCAGTCAAGAGAAAAGTTTTACAATGGCAAAAATAGCAAAATGTCTTCTTTAGCAAGGGATAAGCTCAGAGTGCAACAAAGCTGCACAAAAGATCATATAAAAGGAGTGTCTGATAACAGGTCTGAATAGCTACGATCTTTCATTGTTTCAAGTGAGGATGCAAAGTTGCTGGGAGGAAACTGTACAAATTTGTTTAGAAAGAATATGCCCAAAAGTCTGTAATTTGTGACAAAATGAACTCTCCACTTAAGAGATGAGTGAAGTCATATTGCAGGATCTGTTACCATACAAACTGTTTATACTCAAATTCTGTTGACAAGATTAGTTATTCTATTATTCGATCGTTTAATCCCACTTACAGAGCTTTCTATTTGTTCCAACTGCTGCTGATTTCCTGGCTCTTTGACTCTTAACATTGTTGCAACCCCCACCCACCCATTACATTAAATACAGCTCTCCCTGGTGCTATCTCCTGGTTGCTACTGTAACCAAAATTTCCTCTGCCCCATCTATAAAAGTTAAACTCCTGAATTTCTAGCATGTCTGCTAGCACAGAATCACTTTGATGAGAGAACTGTACATTGTTATGGATTCTGAGTCTCAGAGCCCCATTGGCTGGAATTATTGGCTTTTTTTAGAATGGTTTCCTCTCTTGCTTGTCTACTGTAACCTGTACTGAGTTGAGCTTGCCCATGCTGCTTTACTCAAGACTCTGAGAAACTTTGAAAGACTTGAGCTGTGAGACTTTTTGAAAAAGGAAAGGAAAAAAACTATTTCAAATTTTCTTGCATATTTCAATTGCACTTCAAGTTGTCTGTGACTTAGTAGTATTCTTTTGTACCTTGAAGATATTTTGCTTGTTTTTGACCTAAAAAGTTAATTGTTTGTAGTTTCTGCTTGGTCTGGAGCCACAGACTTGTAGTTCTATTCACAATAGAGGGAGAATTATGATATACTTCTGGATCTGTGCCTCCTTTATGCAATGATAAATTTTCACAGCATTTTTGCTGTAACGATATTTAATTGTAATTTCTGCCTTGTTGGGTGCCTTAGTCTTGTAGTTTTGTTTTACAACACTGGTGGTATTGTCAGTTTTACTGTAGGATCTGTGCCCATACAAATTGTTTTTACACAAATTCTGTTGAAAGATTTGATTCTGGGTGCGATGATATAGGCAAGTGCCAGCATTGCCAGCTGGAGTTTTGTAAAGAATGATATATCCTTTGAATATCAAACTGATTTATATGAGATGCTTGTGTTAGAAATGTATTAAAACTGTATGTCATTTGTATATCAAACTGGTTTTCTACAGATGCTTGTGCCAAAATGCATTTGTGAGCTTACTTGTGTTGAAATGCATCAACAGTGCACCCTGCTGAAATGAAGAGAAATGTACATGTATTATTGTTGCTGAATTAAATGTATATGTTTTAATAGATGATACTGGAGCAGCAGAGGTTAACTTTAAGAAAAATAAGGGAAATGTAAATGGGCTGTTAAATCATTAAAAGGCATCCCACAGTGCTGAATAGCAGCAGAAACGTTAGGTCTGGGGAAGAGCCTTTGTCTATTAGCTCAGTGAAAAGAGGGGATGCCCCAGGCACTGCCATAAACATTTGGATGTATATTGTGCCTGTCTGTGCTAACTTCCTGTCTCAGCTTCAAAGGGGAATACTGTGAGAACCTACAGTCAGGTGACCGTATGAGTTCATTCTGCCAGGGTCTATATTATATTACCGAAAATCCTTTTAAGCGAATGCAAAAACACCAACACGTATTGCGCGAACCGCGAATATGCCGAATGCACTAAATCGCAAAATTCAAAAAGTTGAATCCCCATAGTCGGCCAACTCCACCTCCCACTACATACTGCCTACCCAAACAAAATAAATAAACCACATACATACACTAACCAAAACCCTACTTCTAACCCTAAAGTAAAACACCAAAACCCTACTTCTAACCCTACACTAAACCTTACATACATTACTATCTATGCATTTACCTTAACCCGCACCCTAACCCTAAAGTCTGTAACTATCGCACACTTACCTTACGGAGCTATACCGCAGACAGGCCAACCATGACACTTCGACATTTCGAATTTTGCGGTTTTGGACATTCGGCGTTTCCGTGGTTCGAGCAATACATGTCGCTCTTTTCGTATTCACATAATAGGACTTTCAAGCATCTAAATGGAACCCATTCTGCCAGCCCTCTTGGAAATTACATTTTAGATATTACAAAGAGAAATCTCAGAGTATTGAGTATTCTATTTTGGATGCCTAACTAGAAAGACCCTCACCTGCAGCATCTTGCCTTGTGGTATCTTAACTAGAGAACAGTACAATTCTCTTAGATTCAGTCAGGAATATAGTGAGCTTAATTTAGATATTGTTTTTCTTTTTTTTGAATGAGTCTGTCCATCAATATTCTTTTCAATATTTCCTGTGATCTGAACTCTGTGGTTTACTGTGAATATATATTCAGTATATTCATATACTTTTATTATTAAATGTATTTAAAACTTTTATTGTGGCTAATCCTTGTAGAAAGTATCTAACCTTGGATAGTGCTTATTCACTCCAGAAGACCTAGCCATCTTGGTGAACTGCTACCATTTGTATTAGTATTAATATTACACCGTATAATTGGATACCCTTTTAAGAGACTTATAGTAACTGACAGATGGCAGTGATAGCTACCTTATAGTCTGGACAAAGTTGGTGGAGCCGGTAATCTGTGCCAGCCTTTCCCAGGTCTGTATGTATGAAAATTAAATAATAAAGAGCGTGTGTGTATCAGCTACATGGGGCAGGGACATGAAGCACTGGGTTTACAGAGATGGTGCTGGAGGACTTGGCTTGGACACTCGGCTGAGGACCTTATCCTACAGCTGCACTAGTGGGGAGTCTTATTAGGAACCTGGAGGGAGACAGATATAGAGACATCCAGACCCCAGGCTGAGTGATTTCCCTGTGTGCTCTTAAGGGAATTGTACTTGATGCAGAGAGGTCTGCATCTGGAAATACTGAGTGTATCCATTTGTATTCCAAGTGCATGTCCCGCTCCTGTGTTAGTAGTGAGGATTCAGGCTCCTTGATTACTGGTCTAGCATGAGGATGACACATATTAGTGGCCACCATGCACTGGCAGCAGTGGTGGGCATCGCACTGTGTTTATTGTTTGCCTGTTTAAGCTGTACTTACTGAGTTTTCTGCTTGTTACAAATGCTGCTGATTTCCCTGCTCTTTTATGGTTACATTGTTACAGCACTTTATCCCCATCACTGTTATATTAAGTACTGCTCTCCCTGCTGCTATCACATGGTTCCTATGTAACCACAGGTTCCCCGGCCCCTCCTCCCACATAAAAGTTAACGTCCTGGATTTCTAGTCTACCTGGGACATGACAGAGTCATAGTTGTGAGAAGACTGTGATTTGTCACAAGTTCTGAGTCATAGAGCTCCATTGGCTGGATTTATTAGCCTTTTTGGTTTGGTTTCCTCTCTAGTTTGCCTCCTATAACCTGCACTGAGCTAAGCTCACAAAGGTTCTTTTACTCAAGACTCTGAGAAGTGTAGAAAACATTTTCATGAACAAGGAATGAAAAGATAGCTGCACTGATCTGTGCTCAGAGCACCACCACTGTTGGACTCAGTCTATAGTGGGTTGGTTGGATAAAAGCCTTTTTCTCTATAGGAAGCCTTCCTAATTTATAAAGCATAAGAAGTCTAAACTTGGGGCTTCAGTAACCTGTACCAAGTGAAATAAATCTCATCCTGAACTGCAGTAAAGCCTGGCTAGGATATCTATACATCCAGGCCTAAGAAATTAGGCATCCCCCTCACTGCTTATTAATTAGTCTACTTAAAACTAACCCCTGGATCCCAACACTAGCCCAACTCAATGCAGTTATAATCCCCTAGTCTCCTAAGTCATTTCTGTCTTTACTATGAACCAAAATTTCTCCACAACGTCCGTGTCCAGCCTGACTGAGATGGATATCCTGAGTCAGTATTAAGATTTGTCTTACACTTTCTGATGATCATCCATTACTGAAACAGCAGAACACTGCATGTGTGTGAGTGATGTACATATATAATGTAATTGGAGGTGAAAATCTCAAACATCGAGAACTCAGACACTAGGATCATCATCTGTATGGCACACCACACCCCTCATAAAACACCTAATCTATCATATGATGAGGTTCTAAAGATTAGCATGCCGAAATTTCAAAGATTTCCAACCCACACAAAAGAAGCACAAAGGAACCTCAGGAACAGTCTCTGCCTGTTAAGCCTATCACCTTACATAGTGCAAGGAGTTCCAGAATCTTGGATGCTAAGCTTGTAAGGCAGGCATCCAATAAACAAGGCATTCTAGTTATAGGTGATTCCATTGTTAGATATACTGATGTACCTCTTACCTGGCTGGGCAGGAAAAAAGTGATGGTTCATTGTCTGTTTGGTGGCAGGATGTATCAGGTCACACATTTACTCAAGTGCTTGAACAACAAGTACCAGTATGACTATTAGAGAATATGTGGATATTAATGACTTGGGATGTACCTGCTTGCACTATATGAAGACAAACATGCTGGAGCTCTCAGACTATGTGTCCCAGGCAAGTACAGTATGAACCTAGCACTGAGCAGCATTTTAACTTCTCCAAGGATGGTGATGCAATATAAGCCAAAATTAATTGACTTTAATATTTGGCTTAGTTTCAGGTGGCATTTGAAGGGAGTCCAATATTTGTCAGCCTGGGAGGACATGATCAAAACAACATGTTTTTGCCAGGAATGGCCTGCACCAGTCCCCTGTAGGCTTTTGAATATTGGCAAAGGCAATACACCCCATAGCTCCTTTAGTCACGATGCCAGCTGGATATAACTACCAATATAATGAAACAAGCAAAGGAAAATATGAAGGTGTTACTGATCAGTGCTAAGAACCTAATCAAGAAACTCCACTCTTTACAAGCCCTCATTATGCTGGATAAAGTAGACATCTGTAGACTGACTGAGACATGGTTTAAAATGGTGGAGAGCACTGTGGCTCGGCAGGGCTATAATAACTTCCACACTTTTAGATCAGCCACTGTGCACAGGAAAAAAGGTGGTGGTGGTGAGACTTACATCAAGGCTGGTTAAGCAACATGATTCACGAGAGCTTCCACATGTACAAATCACCATCAGAAAGGTCTCTTACCAAATATTGGCTAGAGTGACTCAGTATTAAACCCAATACCATTTCCATGGGTAATCTAAACTATCCAGGTATAGGTTGGTAAACCTATATCACCACTAATGCAAAACCACAGACATTCTCAGACTTTGTCAATACAAATGCCCTGGAACAAATGGTCAGAATACCCATTAGGGAAATAATACCTTAGACACTATTCTTACCAATATGGGTATATCTTGCACTATGCCTTGTGTATCTTCATCACTTGTTAGGTCTGATCATAAAGCTATCTCCTTCAAAAATAAATTGAATCCAGGGCCCACTTCTATCAATGGCACCTTTAAAAATTTCTCAAAGACAAATTACCTACTCCTAAGTAATAAATTAGCAAGCTTCAAATCCACCAAACCCAGTTAACTCTACTCAGTAGTTGGAAATATACACCACTAAACTCTGCCAGCATCTAAACAGCTACATAGATTGTTGGCTAACAATAAGAAGAGCATACACAGAAAGATAGAGCCCTCATCATTAAATTAAATAAGCAATTCAGGCGCTTAAATAAATCTACCAAAGTCAAGTTCAAGGAGAAAATAGCCACAGAATCAAAGGGCAACCATAAAATCTTGTAATCTCAGGTGCACAATACAATCATGCACTGAGCTGATTATAAACATTGTTACCTACACTGAAGCTGAAGATATAGAGAACTTACTAGCCAGTAAATTCAGCTCAGACTTTATCCCAATATGCATCCAACCACCTCAGATGAAATATCTGAAACCAACTCACCACCAGCAATCACACAAGACCAAGTCTTGAAGGTTCTATTAAAACCAAAAATACTACATAAATAGGTCCAGATATTATCCCAGAATGTATCTTGAATGGTATGAAGCATGATTTAGCCACACTCTTAGCAATAATGTTAATCATGTTAGCCTCTATAGGGTTTGTTCCAAGGGAATGGGGAACAGGAACAATAATTTCCCTACATAAGGGGGACCTTCCATGGACTCCAAGCAATCATGGACCGATAAGTCTGACAAGTCTCACATGCAAAACAGTGGAAAGAAGTATCAAGGAAGTGATCACTAAGGATATAAGGAACCTCTCAACACTGAACCCATCTCAGTTTGGCTTTATCAAAAGCAGGTCATGCTTACTCAACCTGGTAGACTTTTTTTGAAAATGTCATCAAAACAAAGGACAAATCTAAAATGGTGTACACTGCCTTCCTCAACCTGGCCAAAGCTTTTGGCATAATTCCCCACTCAGACATAGCAGAAAAGCTTAATAAACTATGAATAAACACCTTTGTCACCAGCTGGATTGTCAAATGGCTCAGAGATAGGTCACAGGAGATCAAAATAGGAGAAGTCACCACTAGAGTCCCCACGGTTTGATGCTAGGACATCTTCTGTTTGGCAAAAAGCTAATACCAAAGAGCTTAAGCTAAATAAGTTTGCAGATGATTGCAATCTGGAAGCAGTGATCAAATCCTCAAAAGACTCAGCCATCCTACAGTCAGGATTGTCCAAAACAAATGACTGGTGTCAGAGTTATGGACTAAAATTAAATGCCAAAAATGTAATTATTGTTTCCTTTGGAAAGTTGATTTTCCAGGAGAACTATTACATTGACAACACACTTCTAAGTGTTGACCCAGTAGTTCAGGATATGGGACATTATGTGGACAGTGATCTGTCTTTTGGGAAGCATGTGTCCACTGTGATAAGTCCTTCTATATTGCACAGCTCATAAACAAGATGATTCCTTCTAGATCCAGGGATGTCATTGTCCCCCTTTACTCAGCATAATTAGATCAGTCACTGACTGTACTACACCTTTTTGGCATGTATCTGCAAAGGCATATACAATAATTGGAATGCCCACAAAGATAATTTACAAAAAGGATTTAAGGCCTAAACAGTATGTTCTACATGGACCACCTCAAAACTCTTATCTCTACACTTAGTCTCTTACAGACTGCTAAGAGGTGATCTGTGTCTAGCGAACAAATGCAAATCAAATGACATCAGAAATACCCAATCCAAGAATATAAACCTGTTCTACAGCAGTAACAGAATGGTTTGGAAGGACAAGAATATCTCACAGAGGATACCACTGCTCTGGAAAGGAATCTCCATCCTCATAAAACAAGACTTCTTGCCGACCTTGTTCAAGCATAACTTGGATGAATGGAAAGAAAACAGGAATCCCTTGTGCTACTCATAGACATGGGCAGCTCATAAATGCTTTATACCCAATGCATGGGCCTCCTTCAAATATTTATGTTTTGATCTGGTAATTATCACTAGAGTAATATATAAAAATACATCTTGGAAAGGGTCAGGTGAATCTAAACTCCGATGGACTATGTTAATTTTAAGCATCAAATGGGATAATTGGCTAGGCTTAAAATGGCTATTAATGGCAGTTAACGTAGTACTTACCTATGAACTTATGAACAGATAGCCTAAGTGTCAACACAGGCATTTGCAGATGCAGTAGAGAACCCGTAGGGTTTATATCATTACCTTGAACGAACAAAATCCCGAATCGCATTCCATCGAACACAGAACATTGAAAGCAAAAAAAAAAAAAATGAAAGTGCTGAAGTCTGAAAACGGAAACCCCAAGTCAGAAAACAGAAACCCCAGATGTACATGGTTGGCCATCACAGAGCTACACATCCTGAGGTCAGTGAGAAATGTGCAATAATTTGACTAATGCCTCCTATGGATAACTGAGTCTTCCATGGCTATGGTGCGATCTTGGAGTTGGCATATATAAGTAGAGGGGGTGTGGGGGGCAAAGCCCCACACATAAGGAATAATTTGTAGTGTTTGTGCATTTTGGGTTGTGTATTGGAAGAATGGTTATGTGTTGCTTTACTGGCTGGTGTTGGAATGACTGAAGAGGTGTGGTTTTGTTTGCTACTGTGAAGTGTCAGGTTGCGCGGGTACATAGATGGCCAAGTGTTGCTGTTTGTAAACTCCGTTTTCGGAATTATGGGCTTTCGGCATTTTTTTCTTCGATGTTCTGTGTTCAATGTAATGCGATTCGGGATTTTGTTCATTCGATCTTCAGATATAAACCCGAACCCATAACATCTTGATTAACTGTCCGAGTATTTCATTCTTGACATTTTTCGAGGATATCAGAAATGGAAATATAGACCATGTACTTTCCCAGAAATTCAATATGGTAAATTACTGAAGAAGCCAGTGAGCTACTTAAACACTACTAGGACTGAAAATTAACAATAAAATAACATACTGATAAAATGTTTTGGGTATGCATATAAAGCATAAAATGAAGGTACAAGAAAGAAAGAATAAGAAAATGGAGAAACTGTCCTTGCACACTGAATTAAATAACATTTGCACCGAAGCACTGAAAGGCACAGAGCTCATGATACTGCAATAATATGAAGTATAGTTAAATATAATGCATATATCATGAAATGTATGCCTTTATCTGAAAAGCTACCTCATACAGTTAGTGAGAACGTTTTTAAAACAGGCAGATGCTGTATACGGCATATATCTTTAAAAAAATAATGATTTAGCCAGATATTATTACATAGTGTGATGCTCAAATAGTCTGGTTTCCTTCTTGAGAGGTGTAGTATGAAATTCATGCTGATGAAGTTGGCAGCACACATCATGTCTATGTCTTTTTCTATCAAATGTTGCAGGTTTAAAACAAAGCACAGTTGTGTGAAATAATATAACTTTAAGATGAATGTTGTTACACAATGAATGTTTATGGTGAGAACTGAATGTACTGTCCTCATAAAAAAGGACATTGGTGTACTACAAAATATTTCCTCTGGTGTCTTACAGCTAGCCAGATGTATATTCTACCAAGATCTTTTGTAACATTTATTTAAACATTTATAAAATGCTTTGGAAAGTCTTCTAGTAGCCTTCGTCAGTGACAGCCTCTGAATGAAGAACCATTGACCAAACATTGTTTTATGTCTGCAATCATTGGAGGAATTCACTGCAGCTCTTGGAGTTGTTCATCTCGTATAAAATCACTGGATGCTTCTGAATGGTGTGAAGTGCAAGTGAAAGACTGTAAGATACCTTTGGCTATGGTAAGAATGAGGACATAAGAACCAGGAAGTGCAGGAAATGATTTATGCAGAAGTTGAATTATGTGGTTTCACACTCTGGAAAATTACTTGCTCTATATTCCAGACAGCTTAACTTGTTCTGCATTCTACACAGGAATCCCGAACTGTTTTGTAAAATAAGATTTTACATTTTCAGTTAATGATTTTTTTTTAAAATTATAAAATGAAAACCTATTATTACTCAAAATAAACACACAGACTGGATATAGCACTCAGCATGCACATTGTAAATACAACATTACTAACTTAAATAAGCCCCAGTGCCTACAGCTATTAAAAATATGTTTTTGGCTCCACAATGTGAAGAAAAGAAATTCAGCTATTAGAAGGGTGGAAGACAAAGGCAAACATAACAAAAGAATTAACAAACAAACTCCCAAAACATTAAAAAACACGTTTATCTTACCACACTAGGAAGTCGACAAGTGTCTTCATGCAAACAGTAGGAAGCATATATACTGCTGAAGCACAAAGTGAATTTAAGTTGCTGTACTGTCAAATGTTAGCACATGCATATGTATGCATGCAGACCACAGTAGAAAACCATCCCAAGCCATGGAAGACAAGAAGTTCACACATGCAATATTCTTATTTAAAAAAGTAAACATTTTTTTTTAAAGAAAGGCATTAGATAATGCAACAATCCACTCCTATGTGTAGGTAATGCTGGTCTACCCATGACTGGCTTATTAATTTTATCAGTGCAGATTCCCCTATTCGACTGAATCACACCAGCCACAAGAAATTCAGCATTAGCTACACAGAGTCATGGATTATTGTTAAATGATGCTTAAACGATGCTCTGAAGACTGAATTTGTATTGCTCTGTATTAAAGTAGATTATGTTTGCCTGAATTTGTCCTGGCCTATGTATATATTTAATAAATAATGACGCCGTGGTGGAATGGCGGTAGCGTTGTTACCTCACAGCAAGAGGTTCTCCCATTCGATTCTTGGCTGGGCTTGGGAGTGCCTTCTGTGTGGAGTCTGCATGTCCTCCCCGTGATTGGGTAGCGTTCGAAAGACATGCGTGCGTAAATGGGCATGCCTTCGTTGAAGGTTGAGCATTGAGCTGGCACCTCGGTGTTTCATAAAAATCTACTGCCAATCATTAGCAGACGGGAGTTCCGCTGTGGCGTCTCCTTACCGGGAAAAGCCGAAAGACAAACAACAACAACTTACAGAAGTCAGGTTCATCTAAATGATAGCCCAGTGACTGTACCCATCTGCATTCAGTATTATACACTGTTAAATTAATTATGAGGTCATGCAGCCTTGGACATGAAGTGCAAAGTGTCATGTTCGGAGATCTGGAATTTTCCAGGTTAGCATCTCTGACTTGTCCATCACAGAAAGTATTGCAAGTGGTCAGTCTGGAACCTTTATTCAAATTTTGGAATTACTAAGCAAATTCTTAGGCAGGGATTTGAAAAATCTTGAGGGGTTATTACTCTTCCCACAGGTTTACAATCTTGGGGTGTTATTACTCTTACCACAGGTTTAAAATCTTGGGGGGTTATTACACTTACCACAGGTTTTATTGAATCAGCAGTAAATGAGTAATAATGCAAGGGTTTCAGGGGCAGCAGAATGGTTGTTTCAGCTCTATTCAAAGTTTTGGTTTGATTTCATTGTTGCACAATTCTGAGTTTTAAAATACTGTACCACATCCACACACACATTCTCAAATGCTTGTGTTACACAAGGATGGTTTAATTTTTTTTAACTGCTACAGTTCTCAAAACTTCCCTGTGAAGCACTGTAGTAGTGATATAATCTGTCCCCCATTACCCCTAAGAAAAGCATATGCCTGGGACAGTAACCCTCCTCCAAAGGGTGGGGCCATTTTATGCCCAGACGACTGCGTGAATGTGGGCAACTAGTGGCAAAGACAGTTGACCTACCCCCTGTGCCAATGTTTTGGTATTGAAGTGGTTTATAATTATACTGGGAATATATTTTTATACTGATCAAGGTTTGATAAAAGATTCAGAGCAAGTCTAGCAATATCTACATATCAATGGCAAACTGCACTTGGTTCAATATTAACATGTCCAAAATATGGGAATAACCCCGTAAGGTACCACAGGCAAAGTAAGTTGCTTTATAGGTTACTTAGCTTGGGCAGATGGAAGTGGGTGCTGGATGAATAGGGTTAAGAGTAGTGGGTAGTGTTATGCTGCATCTTTGCAGGAATGCTGAATATTTGCCTTATGAATTTTTTATTTTTTTTTTAAAAGCATTACTTATTTTTTTTTTTATTTTTAAGAAGCAGTTCTGCATATCACAAGGTAGGGTGCTTCAGTTTGCAAACATCGAGACCAAGAAACACTTGCATAACAAACAATTTGACCAGATACCTGAAGACAGACACCACTTTGTCTACACAGGACTGCAGGAGCAGTAGTCAGGTCAAAATGGGTAGAGAGGATGGATGTAAGGTAGAATATAGGTAAATGCAAGGCAGGAAAGGATAGTGTGGCATAAACTGGTTTGGGGTATATCCCATTTCTAAGCCCAGGTAAAAAATAGCTTAAGTCCACTCATTTGGTGGGAGGACCCTTAGATCACTGAGGAAGAGCACAATAGAAGGAGAGGCAAATAGATAAAATGTAATGGTAAAAACAACAGTGGAGAATGAACACATTCTGCAATATAGAAGATTATGATTCTGTCAAGATTATGCACTGAAATTGGGAAAAACAAGAACTTTTTAAGCACCTTAATGACATAGTAAAAGTGCTTAAAAAACTGTAGTGAATGGAGCACTGTGATATTTATTATTTATTTTACATTTGTTAACCGGAAAGTCCGACTGGACACTTGTCCTTTTCAGTGGAGGCCCAGGGAGAAAAGCTCCATGTACGTACACAGTAAAATATTACATTAGACAGTTGATATACAGTTAGATTACATGCAATCATATATAGTATCCATATACTTTTTCTATTAATAACGCTGTTGAAAAATAATACCTTAAAAAGGGGTTTAGACATCAAATATTTCAGAGTATTTGGGATATATATATATATATATATATATATATATATATATATATATATACACACATTATAAAATAGCTGGTAGGATGAAATATGTATAAATGACAGATTGGATAGGAAGGGTTCTTTAGGAGAGAGGATAGGTATAGATAGGGAAATAATGAGTTGAAAGTGGAGGGGTGATAGAGACTAGTAGGTAGTAAGGTCTAAAGGTAGGGTAATCAGGAAGGTTGCAGACATATAGAGGAAGAGGAATAATTCAAAGGGTGTAAATAATAATAATATTGGTAGGTGTGCTGTACATAAAGTCAGTTGGATATAGAAAAGGAAGATGACACTTACAGGGAGAAGCAGAGAAATGTAACAGGAGAAATGATACTGGGTAGTAGAGCAAGGATGGACAAGTAGTGGGATGGGAAATAGAGAGAGAGATGTACTGGTAGGCTGAAAGTACTAGTAGGGGATTAGTCTGGGTTGTTGCAGTTACATAACCAAAGATTCTGAAGATGAGATTTTATGGCTTTTTTGAAGGGGGTGAGGGTAGCTATAGTTGTGATATTGTGGGGGAGGCTGTTCCACTGCTTAGCAACAGAGTTGCTGTAGATGGACGTGCCTGCGGAATTATTGGATTTTGTTACCTCTAGTAGGAGTGTCTGATTTGATCGTAGAATTCTAGCTTTGGTGCTTGGGTGAAGTAGGTTTTGTAGAGCAGGGATTTTGTCAGGGCAGTGAAGATGTTTGTGGGTTATTATAAGTTTGTTATAAAGAATGAGGTTGGCAAGTTCCAGCCAATCAAGAGCTTTTAGAGGAGTGCAGTGATGTGTTCGATGAGGCATATTTGTTGCAGATTTGGCAATTTTATTACAGCAAGTTTGAAGAATGACAAGGTCTGATTTTCTAAGATTGGTGAATATTGGCGATGCATATAAGAGTGTGGAAATAAGGTGGATATGTGCAATGGTGGCTCGGGTGAAGTCGGTTAGGAACTGTTTGTTCCTGTATAGCATGGCAAGTTTTTTATGCACTATTTTGTGGTGGTAGATATATGTATGTCAAACTTAAATTGGCCATCTACAACCCCAAGTAGTTTTGTGTGTGAGTGACTGGTGATATGATAGTGTTGTTACTAGAGATAATGTTAAAGTTAATAGTATGGGAGGAGTGATGTGTGTGTGTGTGTGTGTGTGTGTGTGTGTGTGTGTGTGTGTGTGTGTGTGTGTGTGTGTCTGTGTGTGTGTGTGTGTGTGTAGGAAAATAATAAGCTGAGTCTTATTGGGGATTAGTATTAGATGTGAATCTGAGAGCCACTGCTCAACAGCAAGAAAAGAGGATTGTATTTGTTGGTAGAGGGTCTCAGGGGAGGGAGAGGCGCAGATGAGAGTGGAATCATCTGCATATTGTATGATGGAGGCATGGAGTGTGGCTGTGTGTAGTTTGTTGGTAAAGATACAAAACAGTAGTGGCCCAAGGATTGAACCTTGTGGGACCCCCTAGTGAGACTGGTAGAAGTGAGAAGAGTTCCTGTTGCCATCTTACTGCCTGTTGTCTGCCTGTTAGATAATTTTTGAACCATGAAGTGGTAGAATATGCTCTGCTATTTGTAAAATGACAAATCAGTTAAGTGCTATAGCGGTGCTAGACCCAACCTTAACAAATATTAAGCACCCCTTGCTTAAGTTGTTAAGGTTGGGTCTTGGGCTAGACAGTAAAATCTGTCAGTACTGAACAGCACATGACAGTAGCATAATAAAAGATCTGTTTCTGCCTGTTGTCATTCTGATGTGTCCATGACTTCCTTTTATAAACTTAAGAAAATTAGTAGAATAACAGGATGTGTGCTCACCTGCATTTTCTGAAAGATATGAAATCAGAAACTTAAATGTATGTCTTTATTTTATTAATTCAAACCTAAATAATTTATCTGAAAACCAAGGACTTTATGAGAAACAGGCCAAACATATGAGACAAAATTTCCGACATTCTGAGAAAATCTGGACAGTTGAGAGGCATGGAAGGTAAGTGTAAACAAAAGGGACTGTGTTACACTGTCTTTCTGACAGTGCTCATTAAGTGCTTTATGGCTTTGAAAGCCAGTAAAACACTTATTGTTTTTTTTCTGTAAATAGTAGCACTTGGAGCATAAAAACCTTCACATCCTACAAAGAATTATAATCAGGTTGCTGATCCTAACCTATTATGTGTTCTCGACATAGATGGCAAGATTCACCACAAGAGTGAATTTCTTGGCATCCATGTCTTGGAACACATAATAATTTGGTTAGGATCGCCAACCCACTCATAATCGTCTAGGTTAAGCACCTTTTGATGCTATTATTCTCAAGTCTCGCATTACGGCATTAATACCAACCAGTGCTAGCTATCACAGAATATCAGTAAGAAGTGCAAACATCTTCAAAGTTTGTAAAACATTCCACTGTCAAACAAATTGAAAACTGTAGCAGAGTAAAGTGTCTTACAGCTTTTAAAGCCATTCATTCATCAAAGGGACACTTAAGCATCTCGCTGCTGTCTGTGTGGCAGCATTCTGTTTCATGACTTTTAAAATTGCTTCTCTACTGCTCTTCCTGTAGCTAGTATTACACTGAGGCACCTAAAACTATATGTATTACAAAGAAATATGATTTTGTCAGTTCAATTGTAGCTCACTATTTATATGTTCTTGACATGGATGGCAAAATTCACCTCTCAAGCTTAAATTATTCCGCTCTCAAGGTGAATTTCTTAAAAGCCATATTTCAAACAAATAACAAGGTGGTTACGATCAGAGACCCTGTCATAATCCTGCATGTTATATACTTCAAAAATAGATTTAACAAGTGAATTATGATCAGAGAGACTTGGTCATAATTATTTGTTGTGCATGTAGCATCAGCTGGACGTTTGTGCAATTAGTTACACCACTTTGCACTCCCTAAACCTTTTTTGTAACTAACTGCACATCAGCTGGACTGATGAGCAAATAGTTACAAAAAAGTATAAGGTATGTGAAGTGTTTTGCACCTTTGAAAATTGTAAAACATTTAATTCTACAACACAGACATTGGTCTGAAGCAACATGTCCCTCTCAAGAAGGAACACCTTTACAAACTGTTAGACGCTTCTTTCCTCTGCCATACATTTTATAATAAAGACAGCAAAAGGATAGAGAAAGGAAATGTGCATGAGAGAAAGGGATAAAGAGTATAACAGAAAAGTGGGAGGAAAGAATATGAGATGGAGGAGTGCAGGGCTTAGGAATTATAAGGAGTTGGATAAGGCTCCCTATTAAAATGTTGGGACTCACAATGCTGAGCCCTGAAATGTTTTAAAAAGCAGACTGAAAACATAGGAGAATACTGAATAATGAACATCGCTTTTCTCCTTTAAACTTGTTTTGTGCAAGGGGTAAGCCCCCTGCATCCTCCCCCATAGTGCCTATATGTATACCAACTCTAAGATTACCATTCCTTGGAGAAAACTAAAACAAAGAGTAAAAAGGTCACACAGATACAAAGAAATATTCTAAGATGACAATTTTAGACTTAGTTTTTAAGTCCAGATTTTCAGTTATCTAGTCTCCACATTCCAGGACTCAGCATAGTGAGTCCCAATATGTCATGCAGTTACCATTTGATAATCTTTAACAAGCAGACAGGTCATTAAAGCTCATACAATTTCACAATTAATTTTCCATACATTTATGAAACTAGTCAAATTATAACATACTTGACAGAAATGTCAAAAACATTCAATATACATAACTCTTTACTTAGAGAAAAATGTAATTAATAGATTCATTTGTACTGTGTGTGGTGTTGCCTGGCTAAAACGGAAACATATGAGGTCCTAGAATCTAATGAACTTGCTGGAAAGCATACAGGAACATTCCTGTCCAATGAAAAGAAAAGGCATCTATTTTTCAGGCCATTTTACATGGAGTTCTGGAACAGAATCTTGCCTATTGATTGTTCAGAGAGAAGGCAAAGAGGTTTGCATAAGGAGCTCTTCACAGATAGATCAAATCTTGAAAGTCGCCCTGATCTAGTTTCCATTCCTGATGGTCTGTTCTGGTCCTGCTCAGCTTGCCTGACATATAGTTTATCTCTGAAGGAATGTAGGATGACTGTAGAGTGAGACTGTGATGTGAAGCGATATACCAAGCTAACCTGGCAAGTCCGCAAAGAGGATAAGACCTTGCTCTCCCTTGCTTGTTCAGTTAGCCATATTTGTATGCAAATGTTGTGGATATGATAGCAATGGTGAGTTGTTATGAGAATGTGGGTTGGTGGGTTTTGCTAATGTAGATCTTATGGGTAATTCTTCTAAATGTATACTAAACAGAAAAAGTACTGGTGGGGCTACATGGTTAAGATGGAGTGTCATAAACTAATCCCCTCAGCAGGTTTTGTGCCATAACATTTATTTATATTTGGAATCCAGTAAATCAGTAAGTACAGTGAACACTGTGGCTCATTTTCAGGCACGTTAGGTAAAATGTGAAAAGTATCAAAACATGGTTGAATTGAATGAAATAGAAGTCATATAATATTATCCAAATGCATGAGCAAAAGATACAAATAAGGTAAAGCACTAGAGAATTCTAGACTTTATTTAATGTTTGTTAACCGAGGAAGTTAACTGGTTTGATGACCCTTTTCAGCTATGATCCAGAACATAAAGCAAAGATTGAAACAATATAAAAGAAGACTGATTTTACTAGAAACATATACAATTAAATTGCATATATGGTAGCGTTGTCGCCTCACAGTAAGACATTGTCCTGTTCGATTCTCAGCTAGACCGTCTTCTGTGTGGAGCCATGCGTGAATGGGCGTACCTTCGTTGAACGTTGTGCGTCAGGGCCAGCAACTTGACATGTAAAAATCTACTGCCAATCATTAGCGGACTGGAGTTCTGCTGTGGCGACTCCTAACTGGGAAAAGCCGAAAGACACAACAACATCACAAGAGAATAATAAAAAAAACTATTGCTTAACACACAGCTTTTGTAAAATGTACATCAAGGCAAACACATAATGTTGGCTATGTTTTTTTTTTATTTATTTTGATAGAGATATACACAGACAAAGCAGTTTAGCAGTATTAATTCAGAGCTAGTGGATTCATACCTTTCTGAATGAATGCATCAGAGATTTTACTATGACAGATAAAGTTAAACAAGAACAAGCACATTGTTTGAAAAATATAATTAATAAAGACTTGCACAGATATGGCAAGCTAACAAGGACTACAAAGAATGTAGGTAATTAAGGGCCATGTTCTATATAGGAAGAGACAGTATCATGAGTAGTTGTTTTGAATAAGTTATTGGTTAGCTTATGTAAAGATGTTGTTTCACTAAGTGGCGGAAGGTTCTGTCGAATACTAAGAGAGCTAAGAATAGGGGAAGTTATCTGTTTATAATATATACATTAGATAAATATTTATATACAACATTTCAAGCATTAACATTAAATACTGCCTTTTGATATAGAAGTTATTTAAAGGGACAAAATACAAGATGTGGAACACTGTTTGTGGTAGATAAAGAGCAGCTGCACTTAATTTACAATCCACAACTACTTGTTACTTCTTGCAGCTGGTCTGATATCCAGTGGCGGCTGATGACTTCAAATCAAAGGGGGGCTGCAGGAGACAGCTGAATGGGTGGGGTCAACTGGATGGGGTGTGGCCAACTAGAAAGGGGAGGAGCTATGCTCAAAACCACAAAAACTAACTAAATACACTGCCTTGGGTGCCAAACTGTCATTATGAGAGTCCAATCAAGACAAAATGAAGTGTAGAGGAATAAAAATATTTCAATGAATTCGCTGCATGACAGCTTACTTAATATCTAAATGGAAACAAAAAGGTTGTGAGGCATGAAAAAATAAATTACTTGTTAAATATATTAATGGAATGCCAGTCAAAATCAAGTATAAGAAAAACAAGCAGTACTCAACTCAAACCACTTCTTGTATTGCAGTTCTAATTATAATTTATATTCAGCTTTATTAAAGTACCAAGTAACATGCTGAAAGTAGAAATCTCTGATGCCCCCACTTGTAAAAATGTTTCTTATCCAAAAAAAGACCTGCTGCCTGACAACTATCTACTTGTTTCATGAGGAAAACATGATCAAAGTAAAAAATGAAAAGCAAACAAGAGATAAGCTAAAGATACATAGCTTAAAAGGATTACTGTACAGGTCATGGACCACATGATTGGCATTCTGTTTAGTTTATGGGTAAAGCCTGCAGAGATGACTGGAAGTCTCCAAGTGTAATGAGCTTCTTAAAATAATGTAATCCTGTCCTTTATTACAAATACTGTCATATGTATTTCAATATCCAAGGCTTATACATTATCTAGTTAAGTATTCTCTACATGGCAACAACAGAAAGGCTTTCAATGTTTAGCAATTATTTCACAGTATGCTTATTAAAGCTTACTTGCATCTTACAATCTCAGCCAAGCTTACCTGATGGTCATTAAAGTGTTGCTACTTAAACACAGAGCAACAGGCACTTTGAGTAATAAGCATATATCAACAGTACAAAAATATGACAGAAACCAGACCATTCTGCAAAAATCAAGGACAGATGAAAAGCCACTCTAGTACTTGTGTCTACCTTGGATGGGGGGGGGGTAATCTGCACATTTACACTGCATAACTACTCCTTGCCTTGCTTCGACACATCCAGAGTCACTACATGGGGGAGTGGGGGTGCAACAGGTATGTCACAATTTGAAATGTCTCTGGCTGACTGTGATGGCCCTGACACATTTGTCATACCTCTCAACCTCAGAGCAAGAAATCTGAACAAAGCCATACAAAGAAGTGGGACAAAGGCCCAAAAATAAGGACAATTTTTAAAATATTGCTCTTATAAACTTAGAAAGATAATAGAATAGGTCTTGCATTAGTATGAATTTTCTGAATGGTATGAAATCTGAAACTCAAATGTCTGTCATTATTTTCTAACTTCAGTCTTTAATGATTTGTCACTAATTTGCCAAAAAAAACACAATTTTATGAAAAGTGGACCAAAATGCGATGTAAAAATATAAAATAGCCACACAATACAGCTGGGAACCTGTCAAAGAAGGGACACTTTAATATTAGTACTGCTAACTTGAGCAGCTGACAAAATAAAAGAATCTACATGCATTTCTGAAATAAAAAGTAATCTATAACTCTGATTATTACAGTTATTTCTTAATTGTAAACGCTCCATGTTTTCTTCCAAAATTGCTATTTTGTGGAGGGATTATTATGGGGAAGAGCAACATTTTGAGCCAAAATCAGGGACAGTTGAGAGGTTTGGCTATGCCTAATTCTATAAAGCAATGTATTTGCATGTACCTCTCAACCTATTAATACAATAAATCTGGACAAGGCCAAATATATTGAGGGAACATATAAACAGTACTAAAAATCGTTCTTGTATAAACTGAGACAGTTGATAGAACAGGTCTTACTTTAGCATGCATTTTTCTGAAGGTTATGAAGTCTGAAACTCAGTGTGTCATTATTTAGTGACTTAATTCCTAAATGATTTGCCAGAATACCACAAATTTTATGAGGAACAAACCAAAAATAAGAAGCAAAAATCTATTCATTCTTTGAAAATCTGGACAGTTAGGAGGTATAGTTCAGCTGGGGCTGTCTTTAAGTTTGCCGCCCTTCCCCCTCACAAAATCATGGTCGAATGGAGCCTCCCCCTGCAGCCATTCCAATGATCCATTACTTGGCTATTTCACTCCATTTACCATAAACACTAATGTGCATACTGATTTACTTCTATGATGATTTGGACTTCATTTGAAAGTTTTATTTTGCATTTTACAGCACAAACACTAAGGCATCTGCTAAACACACTTAGCATTAAAACTTCTCTGCCCTTGAAACTCACATTCATTGAAACAGCATTGAAACCCACATTCAAAGAAAATACATTTTACCAGTGGCAGATAAAGATTAATTCAGGGCTGTTTTCAAATCATAGGCCCCTTGCATATGAAACATACATGTGCTCTTTGATACACCTTCCTATTGTTTTGAACATTTTTCCAGTAAACAATGAAACAAAACACATGCACCCATAATGACAAAACTGCCCAGTTCAGAACATTTCCATCATAAAAGTCTACAAACTTCTACAGTCCACCATTATTAGTAAATATGCACAATTCTACAGTCCACCATTATCAGCAAATATGCATAATTCTACAGTCCACCATTATCAGTAAATATGCACAATCTCTGAAGAAGTGAAAAAGTCATCTAAATAATTCCACATTAAATAAATCTGTAACTAATGAAGAGGTTGCTGATAGCAAACACCTTTATATTTCATGGTTTCATCAAAAAATAAAGTGTCTGATGCCCCTGAGGAATAAATTGCCCATATTACATTAAAATGATAAGCTAGTAATATCGCAATAGGAAATGGATGGCAAACTGATAACAGGCTCATAGTTAGTATCTTAACTTTTTCAGTACGGCAGCATTCAACCCTTGTGGGAGTAAAACCAACAACCTTCTGCATCCAAAAGCAAGTACACAACCTGTTGTGCTATTAACAATGCAAGCTGTCTTAGCATAAGCAGCACTAAACTTCTCTTCCCCTGCAGCTCTCAGCTCCTTGTAAAATCTACTCAATACTCAACTGCATATCAACTTTGCAGCACAAGAAATCTGGAAAAAGCCAAATTTATTGGGGGGGGGGGGTCAAAAGGCCAAAAACCAGGGACACATTAAACATTGCTTGTATAATCTTGGAAAGTTGCTAGAATAAAATGCTGTGTTACCACCATACATTTTACTGCCAAGGTCCCTGTGCAAAAGAGTCAGAGCAACATACCACTATGCCAAATCACCTGCTTTGTGAAAGGAAAATGCTGTGTTACCACCATACATTTTACTGCCAAGGTCCCTGTTCAAAACAGTCAGAGCAATATACCACTACGCCAAATCAGCTGCTTTGTGAAAGAGAGGAAGACTGAAACTTAAATGGCTATCATTTAATGAATTCAGTTCTCACCATAGCTGTCAACCTCTTAGCACAAAACACCTGGACAAACCCATTAATGAGGGAATACAGCCCTCAAACATATTCAGTGAATTCAGTTCTTGCCATAGCTGTCAACCTTAGCACAAAAAACCTGGACAAAGCCAATAATGCGGTAATACAGTCCCAAAAATAAGGACAAATTTCAAATATTCATCTTACAAACTTAGAAAATTGCTAGAATAAAAGGTTGTGTTACTACGTATTTTCTGAAGAATATGAACCCACGGTAATGGTGCTGCGGTAGAGTTGTCGCCTCACAGCAAGACATTGTCCCGTTCGATTCTCAGCTAGAGGGTCTTCTGTGTGGAGGCATGCATGAATGAGCGTGCTTTCATTGAAGGTTGTGCATCAGGGCTGGTAACTCGGCACGTAAAAATCCACTACCAAACATTTGCGGACCGGAGTTCCGCTGTGGCGACCCCTAACCAGGATAAGCCGAAAGACACAAAAACAACATGAAGTCTGGTATTCAAATGCCTGTCAATTTTACTTCTGATGGAACAAAAACAATTTTCAGCAGAGGCCCAGGGAGAAATACTGCAGACACATGTCTTTGTAAAAATGGCAGGACACCAGAGCAAATCCACACCAACACAGGAATGAGATGCAGACTCCACACAGAAGGCGCCCCAGCCAAGAATCAAGCCAGAAGACCTACAGCTGTGAGGCAACAATGCTACCACTGCACCATCAAATACATAAGGAATTAAACATTCAGAAACCTGAAGTCTGAAATTCAAATGCCTGTCAATTTTATTTAACATTTGTTAATCAGGACAATCTGACTTGGAACAAAAAAAACAATTTTCAGCAAAGGCCCAGGAAGAAATAATGCAGACATGTCTTTGTAACATGGGAGGACACAAAAGCAAACTCACACAAATACAGGAATGAGATGCAGACCCCACACAGAAGGCACCCCAGCCAAGAATCAAACCTGAGAACCTGCAGCTGTGAGGCAACAATGCTACCACTGCACCATCAAATATCAAGCATTGCAGCATTTAGAAACCGCAGATATTATGAGGAACAGATCAGATCAAATATGAGGCAAAAATCTGCAATTTTTTTTTACACATGGTGGTGGGTAAGGAATTGTTTTTTTTTGTACAGATTTTTTTTTTTTTTTGGGTGGGGGGCTTGCAGTCCGCAGTCCGATAGGACGAACCGACCACTCAGGTCTTTAACACCTGCATAGAAGGTACAGGGTTCAATTTTATTAGCAGATGTAGATTATTACATTTGTTTTAGTCTTTTGGAGTACAGTATTCCAGGAAGCTGATGTTATTTTGAGAAATATTTCTTACCTGCAGAAAATCTAAATGATGTCCTACAAAGTCAAACACCTTCACCACTTCTCAAGGAGTATGTAGTATTTCTTGATTGTGGATTTGTTTAGATAGATGAACAGGCAATAATCTTCATTTAGTAATTTGTAGGTCAAATTGGTTTCATGGAGTGTTAAATAGCTGATGCTCCCTAAAACGGTCTAAATGGATACATTTTATGATTTTGTTTTCAGTTGTCTGCAGCAAGAATACCTTGTATGGTGATTGGAGGGCTATAACAGGCAGAATGTATTCCATCCCAGGTAATAGGATATTTACAGTGATAGTTTCTCTAGCTTCTACAGTTAAAAAGGGTGTATGTTACTTGGTAGGAAACTTTAATTGTGTTAGGACCTTATTTACTTATAACTGGGTGTAAATATGGAAGTGCAAGTTCTGATCTACAGTTAGTCCTACATATTTCTGTTATGTTGGGGGTCTTTGATTGACAGACTTTAAGTAGTGGCTAGTCATAGGGGGTACCAAAAGATGTCAGTGTAGATTTTGGGGCATAAGGAAACGCAAGACCTATAGTGATTACTATGTCATCTACATAACTGATACATTTATGAAAGGTGGATATCAAAATAAGTAATTTATAAATAAAGAAAACAGCAGGCAGGAAAGAAAATATCCTTAGAGGACACCTTTGGCAAACAAGCCTGGATATGTGTGTGTGTGTGTGTGTGTGTGTGTGTGTGTGTGTGTGTGTGTGTGTGTGTGTGTGTGTGTATGTGTGTGCTTTGTCAAACGACCATATTGTGACTTTTTTGAAGAATTCCCTGTTGTCTGAGTTTTGAATCAGTATGTCATAGTCCATTGTCACAAGTAATTTTTTTTCATAGGTCTAAGACTATTTCCCCAGTAAGGCCTTTTTCCATATTAGCATGGTTCCAGTTCGGACAAAAGAGCGTGTTTGTTATCATGAAAGCATGATATAATGATAGCCGCGAGTAACTGAAATGCAATAGTTGGGAACAAAGAAAAGCAAGAGGTTGAAAAATATGGGCTCAGTAAGAAATAAAGTGGGAAAATATCTGTAAGAATTTTTGTAATACTTGTTCAAGCATCTTCTTTTAGCAACATAAGTTAGTGAGTATACATATATACTTGACCTAATGGGCTGTACATAAATTGGATTCTCTGTGTCTGCAAATGCAAGCAATGAAAAAGCTCAATAACACCAATAAAAGCTACTTCTGAAGCTGAATGTGGCACAGATTACAACTACTAGTATGCAAATCAAACTAAAGAAGAGTAAGCCAGCCAGATACTAAGTGAAGTATGGTCCTGAAATATACCCCTGGTGTTCAAAGACTCTGCTAAATTAATTCACTACATTTGATACAATTGATGAAGTATAAGAACAGTAATGGGAAAACATTAAGAAAGTTGTAGTTGAAGAAAGTGAAAAATCCCTGCAAAATGTGAAAAACGAAAATGGCCAAAATGGCTGATTGATGAGACCTTCGCTATTGCTCAGAAACACAGACAAGCTAAAGCCAGAAGAAAAGGAAAACAATTTTGGAATTTAGCTAAATTTCCAGAAAATTTCCAATGTTCCATTGGAATGATAAAAATGGTCAAAGATCTATGCTGAATGATACTGGAAATATTAAGAAAAGGTAGAAAAATATATCCAGTCATTATCCAGTCAAAATAAAAGAGATCAACAGTTGTATCAACCTGGACCTTATGATCACAAAACAATGGAGATGAAAAAAGTAGAAGCAGTATTGAAAGCTTTACTAATGAACAAGATACTACCCACTGATGTCATTCCCACTGAATGCTAAAGCTCTCAGATGCAGCTTTTATAATATGACTCTGCCAGGAAAATTTGGAAAATAGCATGATGGCCAAGAGACTAGAAAAGATCTATGGTCATAACAGTTTTGAAGAAGGGACATCCAACCACACAATCACTGTAATCTCGCATGTTAGCAATATTCTTCTCAAGCTTATTCAGCTGAGATTACAACCATGCTTGGGTGGGAGTTGACAGAAGTGCAAACAGGATTCAGGAGCAGTAAGGAATGACAGACATTACAGCAGATGTGAGATGGATCCTTGAAAAGAACATCAAAGGGATATCCGCATGTGCTTCACTGACTATAAAAGCAATTTTGGGCCAGTGAGAAGCAGAGACATACCACACCACTGGCTGAAAATGAAGATAATTTGAAATATGTGCTTATCAGGATTAAACAACATATTAAATTGATTTGAACTTGAAAGTGAAGAAAAGATCTTGACACCTGGCAAAATTAGCACACTTATTCTGTTAATGTATATCTTATTAATAACAGCATGACAAGCAGTCAAGAATTTGCTGACAAATCACTCTTGGCTGAATGGCTCTGATGACTCTGGATAAGATCTTCAAGTGCAGAGATGCATCTTTTCCTACAGATATTTCACTTGTCAAAATGACGATATTTTCAATAACATTGTACTGATATAAAAGCTGGATAATGAAGAAAAAAGGCAAAAAGAAAACTGGTACCTTTGAATTACAGTATTAGCAAAGAACACTGAATATATCATATACTGCTTGAAAAACAAATCAATTGGTATTTGAGAAGATAAAACCTAAGTATCCCCTGGAAGCTCAGATGACAAGACTTTAGCATTTACACTGTAGTCATACAATGTGAAAAGAAAGATCATTCGAAAAAGATGTCATGCTTGGCAAGGACAAAGGTCCCGATTAAAGAGGATGACTCTCAATGCAATAGATGCAATAACTACAGCGATAAGTTACTGTGATTTGAGAACACTAGATGGCATGCAGCAATAAAAATGCTGTACAACTGAACTGAAAACCCAAAAGAATTATACTACTATTCTATTACTATTCCTGGCAGCATCTGTATCAGAGGAATGGCATGCAGTGGAATTTCTACAAGGAAGTATGGGTTTAGCACTTGCTGACAATTCACTGTAATGCAGTAACTGCTGCAGAGAAATATGGCTGTTGTAAATTCCCTGGGGGCAAAGAGAAGCATGCACTGCCATGCCCACAGCTTTAATAACCTAAGTGCATGGGGAGGGGGCAGAAGACATAATGAGTGCTGTGCTCAGCTTATGTAACTACAGTATGTAAAGGTGTGCTACAGTACGGAGGAAATCTTGCATGCTACTGTAGTCACACTTATGCTACCATATGCATTTTAGATAATGTTCTCTGTGAAGGGGGTAGTGGTCCATACACACCATTATAAAAGCACTGCCCATTGTGCACTTCATTTTATTGCCACTGACATGCCCACTGGCCAGCCTGCTGCTGATGCCTGCCATACTCCCTGCTGTCTCATGTTGCCTTGGGGGCTATGAACATTTTTTCTCCCTGTGCATTTGGTTATTGGAGTTATGGGCATGGCACCAGATTCTTCTTTTTGCCCACAGGGAATTCACAACAGCCATATTTCTCTGCAGCTGAATGTCATTTCAGCCATGTGGACCAAGCCAAATGTACCACAGGGAAATGTCTCACTGCCTAGGCATCTGATCCCACTTTTTTGGCAGCTACCAGAATTAAACTCAGCAAAGCTTTACTATATCTAGGCAATTCCAATTCTGTATTACATCTCAAAACAATAATTTCCTTAACTACATCAATTTGCTTGCCCAGAATTTCTGATAGATTGATCTGTGGGGAATTTTTAAAGTCTGCCAACTCATTACACTCCAAAAACTATGTTCCCAGTTACCTCTTTCTTCCCCATCACACATCCAACATTTGCAATCTACCTAAGGAAGCATTCTTTTGAGTCTGCTTGGGGTACAAAATTAGCAATGCAAACACTTCCAGGCAAAGGTCCTAAATCTTCTAGACTTTGCTAAATTTGTTGTATATTTGGGAGCCACACATATATCCTCCCATTGTTTCTTTGTGAATTTTTTTAACAATAGCTTATGTTCTAGATTCTACACAAACCTCTACCAGTGCTGATCTTTTGCTTAAGCTCCCAATGTTTCTTTCTCTTTGTCTATACTCTATGAATCCTTGATAGGGAAGACAATCTGTAGCATGGTGTTCAAATGAATTCTTGGCCTCTTCTCATTCTACCTTCCCTCGCTAGTTATTTGCTCCCAGTACCGTTCTTCCTTTGCCAGTTTTCTCCAGTAAATTCCAGCCCCTTCTTGCCTATTCTCTGTATCCCTAATTGCAGTCATCCCTATCAGCAGAATCTCCTTTCTCCATCCCTGCCTTGCCTTAGTTCTTAGAATACTATCTGATACTTTATGAATATAATATTCTGTATGGTGATTTTTATTCTCCTTAATGATTTGTGTCCAAATCCAGTCTCTCCTTGTTTTTTGAGCTTCCCTCATTTTATCATTGTCCCTTTCCACTTTGAATTATAGCTTTCTGCTTGTGCTATGTATAGGAGCCTTAACTGTGTAGCTCTGAAATACCCCTTCAAATCATGGCACATATTAATTTATTTTAAGCTGTTAAACTATTTTCTTCTGCCATCACAAGTCTTCAGGTTTCAGTCTAGGTTCATAAATTCATAGGGTGGTACTAGGCTATCGGCCCTAAGGCCTATGCAAGCCTAGCCATAACAATTCCCTGGAAATTTTTTCCCACAATATTTACTTCTCTGGGCCCCTGTCTAGCAGGGCGACTGACATGATCCCCGGGGTGAATTTCCTATCTCCCATCCAATCATCAAGGTTTCTTTTGAAGAGGGCCATTGAGGTGCTCTGCTTAACATGTATGGGCAGTCTATTCCAGAATATGGGGAGTCTCTGGGTCAGGAACCTATCCCTCCAGCATGTTTTGTTCATTGTGATGATAAGGTTTAGATCCCTGGAACATGTAGCTCTGAGGGATTGGGATTTCTTTAAGTGGAGCATGTCCAACAGCTCAGGGTTTGACATGGCCTTGTATGTTAAGCAGAGATCGCCTCTGAGTAGACGATATGCCACAGAGTATAGCTGGAGTTTTTTTAGACAGTCAGCATATGGCAACTGCTTTAGGCCTGTGATTCTTTTAGTGAGGTATTTCTGTGGCCTTTCCAGCTGTTTCAGATGTCTTGTGAGGTACATACCAAATGGGGCATTATACTCTATAATGGGTCTAATGAGGGATGAATACAGTGGGACAATGACCTCCTTTTTTCTTGATGAAAAGCCCTTAGTGATGAGGTGTGCCACGTAGAAGGATTTCCTGACTGTTGTGGCGATGTGGTTATCAAAAGTGAGACCAATGTCCACTTGTGTCCCTAAGTCTCTCATCACACTTTCAATGTTTAGTGTCCTGCCACCTATGTGGTAGTTCATGGGTACATGTTTTTTTCCAAAGGGGATGACTATACATTTCTTGGCATTAAGCTTGAGCCCATGGCTCTGGCACCAGGCATCTGTTTTTGTAAGGCCCTTTTGTAGAATATCCACATCATTTGGGGATTCAATAATGGCTCCCAGTTTGCAGTCATCTGCAAACTTTGTTAGCCAGAGTCCCTTAATGTTGGCCTGTACTTCAGAGAAGTAGATGCCAAACAAGAGTGGTCCCAGGACTGAACCCTGAGGTACTCCACTTGTCACTTGTCTGGAGCTGGATTTGGAGTCGGCTACTTTTACAGTCTGGGTTCTGTCAGTAAGCCAGTTGGCAACCCATCGAGTGACGTACGGATTTATGCCCAACTTAGTAAGTTTATCTACAATTTCAGAGTGGGGGGTGGTGTCGAAGGCCTTGGCGAGGTCCAGATAGGCTGTGTGGACCTCCTTACCCTCGTCCACAGCTCTGGAGACCGATTTGAAGAAGTCAATCAGATTCAAGAGACAAGATCGGTCCTTCAAAAACCCAAACTGGGTGGGGTCCAATGTCTGTAGGTTGCCAATGTCTTTGTTTATAAGTTCCATGATGATGCGTTCCATGCCCTTACAGATCAGGCTTGTCAGACTGATGGGACGGTAGTTCCCGGGATCCAAGGTGGATCCTCTCTTGTGGAGCGGAGTAACTGTAGCTGTGCGCCACTCAGTGGGCATGAAGCCTGAGGTGAGGCTATGATTAAATATGACACTTAGGTGGGGTGCCAGTTCATTTTGTAGTTCATGTAGTACACGGCCTGGGATGTCATCTGGTCCCATGGATGCTGTATTCTTAGCTTTGGAGAGTGCTGTTTCTACCTGTGTGGCTGTGATTATCGGAATTTGGCAATCTTTTGGTATTAGATGGGCCCTTTAGGGGGTGAGAGGGGAGTGAAGTTGACACTAAATCGATCTGCCAGGATATTGGCAATATCCTTGGGATCAGTATATTTAATGCCATTCTGTTGTAGTTCACAGCAGATCTGAGCATTGCCATTTAGATTCTTGACATAACTATAGAATGCCTTGTGGTTGTCTTTGGAATCTTTGGCAATTTTATTTTCATAACTAGCTTTTGAGGATTTTATGAGGGATCTCAGCTTCTTACTGAGGCTGGTGAGGGAGTTTTTTGCATCCTGGGATTTTCCTCTTTTCTGCAACAGTTTCTTCCATCTGTTGTATAGTTTGTTTATAGCAGGGGACCACCAGATTGGCTTCCTTTTTTTGGAGAAGAGCATCTTGGTTCTATTTGGGATGGCATGATTCATGCACGAGTGGATGTGTTCGTACAGTGCCTTAGTGTAGGATTCTGCAGTTGAACTTCCAGATCCTGTCTGCATGGGTGTTGTGAAGTTTGTCACTTCTGACTTCAGTAGCATGAAGTTGGCTTTGGAGAAGTTTTTTAAGGAGGTCTCCTTACTGGGGGGTGGGAGTGGGATGTGGATGTCAAGGGTGATTTGCTTATGGTCAGACCTGACCAATGAGGGGGTGACCACTGGTGTGGAGCATCTATCTCCCATGTTGGTAATGACCAGATCTAGGATATTGGAGCCCCTGGTGGGACAATGGATTAGTTGATCCAGGGCATTGGAATTTATGAATTCCAAGAACCGTTGGGAAAAGGGTAGTTGAAATCACTTAGTATTAGGGTGTTTGGTTGTATCTTAATATTTTCCAGTATGTTTAGGAAGGTGTAGTGAGAATCGTGGGGTATGGTGGGGGATCTGTAGCAAGCTACAATTTGGATTGCAGTCTTGCCTAGTGTTAGTTGCACCTGGAGAATTTCAGATGCATTGTGTTGGGCAACTAGCCTGGAGGTGTGAATATCCTTGGTGAATATGGACACTCCTCCACTTTTAGTGTTTCGGTCTTGGTTTTGTGGCTGAAAAATGTGGTAAGAATTGTAGCCTGGTATTGCAGGGGTGCTCTCTGGAGCCTCAAACCAGGTCTCAGTCACTGTACAGATATCGATGTTCTCTATTTTTAGGAGTGCCTCGAGAGAGTGCATTTTGAGGTTTAGACTTCTAGCATTGAGTAGCATTACCTTCAGATTTTGCATGCTTGTATCTGTTACGGTGGTGGTTTTATCCTTTGAACCTTGCCTAAAAAAGGCACTATAGGGGTGGCAAGAGCTTTAGCCAGTAACCTGAATCCCAGGGGTGACAGGTGCAAACCATCTCTGGCAAAGCATCGTGGTTTGTCGATCATGTCTTCCCAGGCAGACAGATACAGGATCCCCTTTGAATGACACCAGAAGCTTAGCCAATTGTTGAAGTCAATCATTTTGTCCTTATACTGTGGTATCATTCTGGGTGAAGGCAGGATGCTACTCAGGGCTAGGGTCATACCTGCCTGGGTCACATGATCCAAGAGCTCTTCCATGTCTCTTTTCATGTAGTCCAGGGAGGTACGTCTCAAGTCATTTACTCCAGCATGGACAATGACAGCGTTGTATTTGTACTTGTTGTGGAGTGACTTGAGTGCATACGTTATGTGGCGGATCCTGGCACCCGACAGGCAGCTGACTGTAATTTTCTATTTGTTCAGCCTGGTGAGTGGGACATCAGTGTGCCTGACTATAGAGTCACCTATGACTAAAGTGTTGGGTACATTGTCTTGCCTTAGGGGCTGTTGTTGGGTGGCACACTGGTGTTGTGAACTATGTGTCACTTTGGTTGTGACTGGTGTTTGTTTGCATTTCAGCTTTGGAGGTCCTTGTTGCTTGGGCAGGTTAATGGTAAGGGCCTCCGCATATGTGCATTTAGTGTTGCTATGTGTGGGAGTTGATGGTGTGGGTTTTGAAGGGCTATGAGTTGCTAGAGGTGTAATGCAGGTGTTAGCCTTCTCCTCTTGACTGTCTAGCACAGTCTTGACCGGAGAGAGCTTTGCTTCCAGTTTGGCTATGTAAGTGCATCTCTCGCAGGTTGTAGTGCTGGGTGGTAGGAGGAGAAGATTGTCTGTGTACATGAGGCAATTGCCACATTGCCCCAGCATGCCCAGATTCACCAGGTGGACAGGAGAAACCACTGGAAGCTGACCCTTTGACATGCCTGTTTAGGTGCTTTTTTGTAAGGTTTAAGAGCTGTTTTCCCTTACCTTTGCAAGGTACTTTGCAATTGTAGGCTGTTTAGTGCCTATGATTAAGTTCTCCGTATTGACAAGGAGAGCTGAGTGCTTGTATCAGGTTCAGGCTTCCTAGTGCTTTACAGCAGGTTCTAGAGCAAGTGCTAGTCACAGGGGTTCAGATTTTAGTGCTACTACTGAGAAACCAGCTAGTTTTAAGGGAAAATTTGAAGAACAGATTTTCTGGCACCTGGAATAGTTTAACTGAAGCCTCGTAGTGCTGCACAATGTGAAAAATGTGCAAACACATGCGTTTTTAAGCCAGAAAGTTGAAAGGGATAGAAATCAGCCCAAAAAAGCTAATAAAATTACATTTTCAGAGCTGGAAACTACTCCTCTAGTGTTAGATAGGCAGTACAATGCTCACTAGTCCCACTGGTAGGCAGTAGGACTTCCCAGTAAGGTCTGGATAGCTCTGAGCACAGAAAATAAAGTCCTGAGACAAGCAAGGCCTGGGATATGGACTGGCTAAAAAAGGTGGGAAACGAGCAAACAAGATGGTATATATATATATATTTTTTTTTTTGTTGAAACAGGCTAAACAATGCAATAATACAGTAAATAAACACAGAAAAGTCTAACACACTTGAGTGTGCAGTCCTAAACAGTAAATGCAATTAAAACTCTACAAAATTAGCAATTTAAAACTTTTTAAATGAAGCAAGGCAAGTGCACAACTGAAAAACTATTTAAGTGGCAGTAATACAGCAGAATAAGTAGCTAGTCTACATATACAGAGAAGTCTATATATACAGAAAAGCAGCTAAAACACACAAACCCTTCAGATGCAGTGCAACCTAGAGTACTTGAGTTGTAGCAATATTAAGGCAATTACAGTTATAATAAATGCTCTAAAATATACTCTATTTCCAAAATGTTTGAGAAGCACAGTCAGAGCATAAGGAAATTCAGGCAAAATTTTTTTTTTTTTTGAAAGGGAAAAAGGAGAAACAGAAGGTGCTGTATGTGATAAGATTTGTACAAAGAGAAGTATGGACTGTGCATTTAACCACTGTTATAGAGAGGAAGATATGGTCTTCTGATATGAACCACTGCCACCAAATATTATGATATGTTACAGCCTATAAATCTGCATTTCTAATCACCAATTCGATATGCTATGGATAAATGACTTTAACAGTCTATGGTACATGTACAACGAAGGCTCAGGTAATAGACAATGCCTATAACACCTAAGTAAGTTTTACACTGATCAGCTGCAGTGTGGCATTATAATCAATGGCTTCTCAGGATCTCACCACCTTGCGTCGAATAGTGTACCCTTTACAGCTGTATTACCATCAATAACTAAAAACTTGTCCAAGATTACCTGTACATACAAGCATACCCTTGCACACACACACACACACACACACACACACACACACACACACACACACACACACACACACACACACACACACACACACACACACACACACACACACACACACTGTTTTTCACTAGGGGTTTATGATATCTTTCCAGTATCATCACACCTTTCTCTGCCTGCAGCAACTAGATCACTCCAGCAAAGCAAAAACACACAGTTGCTGCTTATTTATAAATAAGCCAATCATCAAGTATTTTATGGTCAAAATGGTCTGTAGAGAAAGACTTCAAAAAGCAAAAAGGCAGAGCTGGGCTCTCATCAGTTCATTAAACATATATTTAACCTAATTAATAACCCACCAGGCATAAGTATTTACAATTGAATATTAACATAATTTACATTAAACAAGGACAATGCTTTCTGTAAAATCAAATACGCAAGCAGCAGATATAAATTTGCAGAAATACAAAATAACAGGTAGCATTTATAAGAGCTCTAGTTAACAGCTTATCTGAACATTTCACTGCTAGCAGATAAAAAAATACTCTATTTCTGCCCAACTCTGACTAGTAATTCCAAACAGCAGTTACACAGTTTCCCAGGCAGTGGATCGTCCAACATGAGTTCTGCCAAAAAAGGTAGACCACTCTTCATATCCCAGAAACAAGACACATAACTGACTAACATCTAGTTTCTGCACCTTAAAAAGTCCAATGCAGTATTTTTTGTTTTTCCACTCAGAATATAAGGTTTCTTTTTTCCAAAGTAATATAAACATGTAAGGAGGGATTAGGTCCAAATAAAACAATGCATCTCTTGATATGAGGTAACATTTCAAGGAGCAGTGAGGTTTAAAGATAATAAATGTTGGCCTGCTGAAAGAACTAAAGTAAAAACTTTTTACACTGTCTTTTGTGAAAAGAACAGTCATATTCTACTCATATTGATGCAGTTTTCTATATGTTTACTGAAACATGATTGCAAGCTTCACTCAACTAGTCTTGTTTCTCCTTTGAAAACAATTACATTTACATTCACTTAATGTTTTTCCACAAACATCATATACTAAACAGCAGAGAATGAGCTGAAGTAATATGGCATCATTAGAGAGTTGGCAAAACAATTAAATTTTATTCAGTTACGTTGATTATATATCTAGGTTGTCCTACTGGAGGTTCAAGTCTCAACGAGAGTGAAAAAAAATAAGTATAAGCTCCTAGAGATAACAGAAAATTGTGAAAGTCACTGGTTTACATTACAAGTCCTCTCCTACACCTCCCAACATACGCAGTTATACCCTCTACACTACTACTACTTATGTATACTAACTCCAAGATCACTGTACTGAGATACAGCAGTTTCGGACTCAGTATATGTATGTTCCCCTAATCACATTTGCATTTCTGCAGGATCATACTTATAGTACTTAAACTTGCAAAGGGAACCTATATAGATTTAATATACTCAGCTAGAATAGTTAATGGTTCATTGGCTCAGTTGTTTATAGCAAGAAGCTTAAATGTCAGGGGAAAGGATGATAGGGGAGACTCTAGAAAATTTAGTGTCTCCCAGTGTGAAAGGAGTGTATCTGCTTTGTCCCATTCCTTCTGCCTTTAATCCTTCAGGGTGCCCTCTTCTTTAGCTTATTTCTACTTTTGTGTACTCAAGCTTAAAAGAAACCTACATAATAAATACCTTTTTCTTTATCTCAAAATCTGTTTTCCTTTCTAGAAAATGATCCCTATGATGACATATATAATCCAAGCATGCCTTTGAGGGAAGATTATAATAGTGATAATTCTGGTGGTTGCCTGGGGCCCACAGCTCCTAGGACACTCATGACCATTGAAAAAGCAGGACACCGTAGCTGCTTTGAAAAGGGATGCCATGAAACTGTTTTCTATTTATTTTTAAATGAAATGACATACTTCTTTAAAAATAAATAAATAAATGAATAAGAAAAATTAAAACAAATAGATAAGTGGCTCTTGGTGTACCATGGTAGAAAGCTGATGAATATTAAATAGGAACGGCAATAGATGCAGCGGTGGCTCACCTCTTCAAATTCCATATTCCATGTTGTTTCACACTGTAAGGTTCTGTTACCCATCCATTTAGTTTCTAACACATAGCTATTGGTTAATATTACTGAATCATATCAATTTGTCAAAAAAAAAAAAAACTTTTGTAAGTAGAAAGTAATACAAGTTAACCAAGCTATGAACTTCCTTGTTGTTATTTAGTGCTCCATATTTTGCCCATTTGCTCCACATTATGAGAGGTAGTATTCCACTCATACTACCTATGAAACAAAGGTAGGTGACTGTTGCAAAAGCCAAAAGTGGATATTTCTTCATGGTGCTTATCAGCTGTCTGGTGCTGATACTTACTGCAGTGGTTACTAAACATACTGCTAAGTGGAGCAGATATAAAAGCATGTAGTGCATGAAGCACTACAGAGACACTCAATACAAGCTTTTTAAGCATCTTTCAGATGTTACAAAAGTCCTTAACAAGCTTTTGTTAAGCACTCCTAAGTGCTAAAATCATGTGTCATACTAGGGATTGACAGTTTACAGTGTCAGCCAGCAAAGAAATGTGGCAGAACATAACACAGCTTTAACAGCTATTAGACGTTTACTCTGCTACACTTATAAACACAGAGTATCAGAACAAAGTGTATAACAGCTTTTAAGGAAGTTCATTCTTCAGAGGAACACTTTGTTTCTGTCTGCAATCTGTTTTGAAAGCTGGCAAAACACTTCATCCCCCTACATTTTTTTTTCAATTTCTATTTTTCTGCAGCTAGTAGTTCATGGAACAGATAAAGTTCCATGCACTACAGAATTATGATTGGGTC
The DNA here is from genome assembly GCF_019279795.1 of Protopterus annectens. Taxonomy (NCBI): domain Eukaryota; kingdom Metazoa; phylum Chordata; order Ceratodontiformes; family Protopteridae; genus Protopterus; species Protopterus annectens. Next base: position 1,369,060,935 of record NC_056735.1, on the reverse strand, counting down.
TCACTGATCATAACCCTTATTAATATGTTCTTGATGTGGATGTAAAGTTTCAGTCCTGAGCCGAATGTCTTGGCATCCATGTATTGAACAAATAATAACTGTGTTATAATTAAACACCCAGTCATAATCCTCTATATTATATGCAGTCATCGTAGAACACTGTATAAGCCATGTTCACAGCTATCAGCCTCTTCGCTCTAGAATTTATGGACAAAACCAAAAATGAGGGACAAAGACTGAGGATACTTTGTATTCAGTGGCTGTTAATCACTAAGAAAACTTGCAAAACTTTTGCTTTCTGGCCAGTCACTGAATATTAATGGAGACTACTACAAGATCTCATGAGCGATTTGCTCACGATACACTAGCTCACTGCCACATGCTCAAAAATGCACGTGCTCTCTTACTAACTTCATCTCCTGTAACTACTTAGCCTTCACAGCACCCTATCTTACACAACCCTATAGCCCTACTAGAACCCTAACACTAACCCCAAAACACCCTTTCTGTTTCTTAAACCTAAAAGCCTCCTACAGATCCATAACCCTAAAACTCCCTTCTTTATCCCTAAACCTAAAATCCCCCCACTCCTTAAATGTATAACCTTCCCTCCATTGCCTGAATCTAACCCCTGCCTGCCCGTTGCTCTAAGCTACAGTTTTACTCCTCCCCACTCCCTTACAACAGTTGCCTGCCTTACCTTATTCATACTTGAGTAATGTGTTTGGATAGGTTGTGGCAGCTGTTTACCTGAACTGATATTTGAATTTGAGCATGAGACAAGCAACATTCCAGCCGATCTCAAAGATGCTTGAGTCTCTGACATTGAGACAGTAGTTTTTGAGTGCTTGGGATTCAAATTCTTGTAGAACACATGTATTAAAGTCTGTCAGTAATGCCAGCCATTATAATTTCATAATCTTATTGTGCAGAAAATACACATTGATGCAAAACCTGTACTATTAATAACTAGCTGCAATTGCTAGGTACAGGGGCTACTGTTACATGAAACTGACTGATTGCCATTCTTTGAACATTATTGTGGCTTCACAGAACTCATACGAGTTTTGTAAAGCAAGTTTGTATCATGCCTTTCAACTGACCCTGATTTTACCTCATATTTTTGCCTGGACCTCTCCGAAAAGTTTTGATTATCTGGTAAATTACTGAGGATTAAAGTCAGCCAGTAATGTCAGACATTATAGTTTCACCATTATGCTTTTGAAAATCCACATTAATCCAAACCTTTTCTTATGCATATTTTTAAATGGAATTAGGTTTACATTAAAGTTGTTCTTGATTTTGACTCTTTGTCACTTACCCCATCATTTTTCTCCATCATTTATACTTTATTATAGCTATTGTTTATGAAAAACAAAGTTGAACTAGATAAGATGTTGCCATTTTTTTTCTCAACCAGACTTCTTTGGTGTGCACAATCAATGAAGTGACTATAACTGTTGGGTGCCAGTGGAGGGGTAACTGCAGATGAAAGTACCTTACCCTCTTGTCATGTGCTTATTTTAACACTCATTAATTGAGGTTTGCAGGACTACTGTGAATTTGTTTGAAGTTAAGTTGGAATGCTGCAATGTGGCTAGAATATCCACTGTGTGTTTGTGTGAAAAATAAACTTGAAATACATTACTATGGCCATTATTTTTTTACACTAATTAGATGTCTGAAGTGTATTACTTTTACAAAATGTTTACAAATGCAAAGTATGTGTGGTGGGCTGTCTGTGAATGAGACTAACTTAACCTCTTGTTATCTATACATATTTAAACAGTCTTTAATCTGGTTTTACACGACTATTGTGCATTTTGTAGGAAATAAATGTGAGTACTTTACTGTAGGTACTGTTTGATTATGTGAGACAAACTTGAAATACATTACTGTACCTATTATTTATTTTATCTATCAGAATTTCTGAGTTAGGTGTACTTAGTTAGCATAATGTTTATAATTGCTGGATAAGTGGTGGTGGCTATCTGTAGGAGAAAGCAGCTTTTACTCTTATTGCCTACTCATTTGAAACAGCCATTAATCTGGCTTTGCAAGACTAGAATGCATATGTGAAGTAAGCTGTAATACTTTGCTGTGGTTACGTTGTGCTTATGTGAAGCTAACTTGAAATATGTTACTGTAGTCATCATTATTATATTTTTCCACAATCAGATATCTGTGGAGCATGCAGCCAACAGTATGCCTATAATTGCTGGGTGCAGGGACAGTTGGTAGACTGTGTCTTCTGTCATGATCAAGTTAAACAATTACTTTTTTGGCTTTGCAGCACTGATGTGCATTTGTGTAAAGCAGTTTGGGGTACTTTACTGAAGCAATTGTTCACAGTCAGATAATTAAGTTTTATAACTAGTAACTGGGGAGTACAGACCATAGTGGATTATATATGACACCAGTTCAATTGGTCATTTAGGACTGAAACTGGTAATTTTATTATGATGGGTTAGTAAATTTTCTTTACCTTGTTTGAAAAATGTTCAAGACTATGCATTTCAAAAATGTGGCTTTGTTAAACAATAATTCTAATTTAAAACAGTCGGGTAGGTAAGTGTGCATTTTAAACAAACAGGAAAGTGAATCTAAAAGATCACGTGCATTTATGCATGGTCCTAAAAAGTGGGTGAGTAGGGTCCATAGTTTGAACATAGCCCGAGGTACACTTAATCCGTCACTGGCTGCGTTTCTTACATGTTTCTTATTGTGCAGCATTTTCGTGCTACTAAGGTTTCTCAGTGCACACCTTGTTGGGTTTCATGAAATCTTTCTTGGTTCCCTTTAGAAATTTGTTTTCCTGATTCTCACGTCTTATTGACAATTACATTTAGCTCAGGATTGCAGCTTGCCTTCTATTCTTCCCGATGGTAAAACGACGAGAATTCCATACAATGGGGTTACCTCCTGCCCATGGTTTCGAAATACAGCTCTCATTTTCAATACAAAAATGGCAAACAGCCTGATAATCTGAATGTTGCCGTACACACACCGTAGTCCAATATAAATCATCAGAAATTACAAAAGTATCTGTAAGGAGTTGCAGTGTGGTTTGTCGACTCGGGCCAGATTTCACATTTCATTAAGCCATGCTCTCCTATGGGCACAAACGGGTGACAGTCCTATGAAAATTTTTCCGGTTTAAAATAAAACGTAAATCTCGACTCCACTGCTTCCTAAATTTGAGCTTATCCCGACAAGAGCCTACCATGCGTACAAATCTATTCCATTTGTTTTACTGTACCTCCCTTTTTTATTGATATGGGCGAACCTTCTTACCTTTACCACACCAGCCGACTCCTCCCACAGGACGACAACGCTCCTGCTAGCACCAGGCAGAAATCTCCCAAAGGCGGTCGCTAACTTTAGTGTGTAGGTGATCTGCGTGCCTGTGTCTGCATCGATAGCCTTGGTATCCCGACAGAAGGAAACGGTGGAAGGTAAAAGCGTGTTAACTTTGAAAAACAGCCGTGAATTTCCACAAGACAAGTTCGCATAAAAGGGGAGAATGCAGAATCGATCGTGTTTGAACTTGTTACTTTTGTTTTAGATTCTGAACCGTAAGTAAAATTTATAACAGATGCGAGTCAAACTTATAGAAAAGTGCCGTACATGCAATGTATGTGTACCACCTTGTTAAAAATCGAGATGACTGTCTGCTGTCATTTCCACATTAATTGGGACTGATGTAGTTTTACGCAGTAATTAGCTAGGTGTTTAGTTTTACGATACCTTAAGTTTGTGGGATACTGAGCAGCTGTCTCCATATGGAAGAAAGGTAGTGTATGTGCAGAGGCTGCAGAGCACACTATGATTTTACTTAATGTGTAGGTGTAGACAGTTTGTGCCTTAGGTAAAAGACTGATTGTTCCCTGACGTTTCTTGGATCAAAATGTTGTAGTATACAATGATCGTTATACACTCTGATGCTTCATCTGCCATCATCGCCTTGTTGGGTGTAGTGAGCAAGCAAAGTCTGAATTGTTTACTTTCATAGCGCTGCTGTGCGTCTTCTCTTGAAACTAGGGTTGCCACCTTTTCACATGCTCAAAGTGGGACATATTTGGTGCAAACGTCAGATTTGGCAGGCCAAAACATACCCACAGCCAGTAGAAAGGACAGAACTTCACTTTTTTGCCTAAATAAAAGCCTATTCTTGTAGCATTTTAGTTGCTTATTCTGTTTCTTATAACATTTAGGTGTTTCAGATAAGAATAACTGCTTAATGCAATTATTACATAAAATATAAGAAATAATTTGGCCCTAAAATCTCAGGACATTTGCCATTTTTACAATTTTTTTACAGGACACAACTGCCCAAAGAGGGACTGTCCCTCTCAAAGTGGGGACAGGTGGTAACCCTACTTCAAACGTGTTTAACACTGATGTTATCCCCATCTGCTCAGAAGATTGTAAAAAAAAAAAAGAAAAAGGAAGACATTCATGCTACCACGGGGGCACTGTACTACCTTCTGCTTTGTGATACATCTTGCTTACAAAAATGTATTTATTTATTTATAGTTTGTTAACCGGGAAAATCCACTAGGCCATAAAGAGCCCATTTTCAGTGGAGGCTCGGGGAGAAAAGCTCCCTGGTACAAGAAAAAAATAAATAAATATATACATTGGTATACAATTATCAAGCAAATTGGTATAGAAAGTTGTAAACACAGTTAGCAGTTCAGAGGCCTGACAAATAACATTGACAGGTTTGGTAAAGATAGCAAAGAGCATTTTTGGTAAACATAGCAAACAGAACATTATATATATTGGTAACATACAATTATCAAATTAGTTTACAATGTTATAAACTTTCTTTTTTATATATAGACTAGTTACTGTGTTAATGAAGTTTTGGTAAAAATGGCAGAGAGTAGGGAAATTATATCTTTAAACTAGGGATTCAAGAAGGCTGAGTGCAAGTACTTTTACATGTAAAAGAGTTAGTTTTTTGCAACTTTTAGACGATAAGGTACTTTTAGTTTATTAAATTATACTAGAAGGTATATTGAAGTCTTCCTGGGAGCTTACGATGCAGTAGAGTTTTGCTAATACAACCTTTCCAGTTACAAAGACTTCTTTTTACATTCCACAGGGTTATGTTGGACTTTTAGGAGTTCAGTTTCACTGGATAACTGTATGCTTTTGGAAATTTGAACTGGTGGTTCTCAGCACTGCGGTCTTATGCCTTCTTTCTTAAGAATGTTTCTCAGGTCTGTCATCTGATTTCATGGAAAAACTGAGTGAGTTTGTAGTCTGTAGTTACCTGTTTTTAGACATATCAAATTAAGTCACAGTGACTTTTTGATAAGACTTATAAAAGAAGTTGAAACTTAAGGTAAAATAGACTGCACAGATATATTTTATGAACTCTGCTGTTTTGCTTACTGAGATACACTTTCTGGTTGTGTTAATAAAGATGCAGCTCTTGTTTGAGAGAACACATGGTAGGTACATTAAGAAGCATGAGGCCAAATGAATCATATTTGCTGAGTGCATTACTCCTAATGAAATCAAGCCCTGAAGGAATTTTATTAAATTAATAAAATAAAACTTCTTCTTCTTTCGGCTTTTCCCGGTTAGGGGTCGCCACAGCGGATCAACTGTCTACTCATGATTGGCAGTGGAGTTTTACAGTTGATAAAATAAAGCAAACTACATTTTTTTGAAAAATGCTAGCTCTTCAACAATACAGCAGCTTTTTAAATAATGTGAATATAAAAGAACAGTGCTACATAGCTTCAATGTGAAGAAGAGTATTAGACAGGTACTGTGTGTGTCATACAGTCTTTGGATGTATGTTGGTTGTAGTACCCTCCAATGGATACACAGTAGCTAGTATTTTACATACCCTGACTTTGCTTGCCATCTGAGATGCACATTTGGTGCTAAAAATGCCCTCCATAACAATGTAATGTAGCTTCTTGTATTTACAACATGGAAACTGCACTTCAGAAAAGAATTACAATGGTCATTCACATAGTCCTTGAAAACATTGAAAACAGAAGCATTACTTTCCCATTTTTATCTTGCAGCCACTTGAAAATACAGTTTTTAACTAAGCTGCATGTGAGGAGAGCTACCCCCACTAATATTCTTAAATGTAAATTAAAAATATATATATTGCAAAGGATATGTCCAGAAAATAAAAGTATCACTGCAATATATGTACTGAACTGTATCAGTCATTGCTGTCACTTTATGTATGTGAGGGAGATGACACCCCCCACAATCTCCCCACACCTTTTGGAATGTAAGCACAAAAAAATGCAACCGTGGCAGTAGTTGATAGATGAAGTGGGTGGGAGTTTGGTATAATGGTTAAAGTGTCTTACAGACACAAGGGGCAGGGTTTGATTCTTACATGAGGTAACTGGCTAGGCTTAAAATAGCCCACAAGGACAGTTAGCTTAGTACTAATCTGTGAATCTAAAGAAATGATTACTCTAATAAATGCATACAACAGATTCATATATGAACTGCAAACTAATTAAAACTGAAGTATAGTTTTACCATTAAATTATGTGAAAAATTGCAAACTAATTAAAAGTGAAGTGTAGTTATACCATCAAGTTATGACGTATAGTTATGCTGTTAAATTATGCAATAACAGCAAACTAATTAAAATTATGGTATAGTGATGTGCCATCAAGTACAGCGATGCAATAACTACAAAGTAATCAAACTTAATTATATTTATACCATCAAGTTATGCGATAAATACAAACTAAAAATGAAGTATGGCCAAATTATGCCATAACTGCAAACTAACTGAAAATTAGGTATAGTTATACCATCAATTTATGCAGTAATTACAAGCTAATGACAAATGAAGTATGCTTATACCATCAAAGTATACAATAACTGGACACTAATAGTTATGCTATCGAATTATGCAATAACTACAAACTAATTAATATGAAGTATAGTTATACTATCAAATTATAAAATAACTCCAAACTAATTGAAAATTGAGTATAGTTATACTATCAGATTATGCAATAACAGCAAACTAAAACAATGAAGTATAGTTGTACCATCAAATGATGTAATAACTGCAAACTAATTAAAATGAAGTTTAGTTGTAACATCAAATTATGCAGTAACTGCAGACTAATTGAAAATTAAATATAGTTTTGCCGTCAAGTTATGCAATAATTGCAAACTAATTAAAAGTGAAGTATACTTATACCAACCAAATTATGCAGTAACTGCAAACTAATTAAAAATGACGCATAGTTATGCTGTCAGGTTAACGTTCTTGTTTGCACAGATAACTTGCCCATCTGTGTAATCTACTTGTTCACCCCGTTTCTACATAATGTACAGTTGGTATGTACAGACAGGCAATCTATCAATGCAGTCTGATACATTAATCTAATGGTATAGCTATACTTTAGTTTTTTTAATTAGACTGCAAACCCTGCAAAAAATGAAATTGATATTATACATAATCTGTGTTGTTACTCATGCAGTGTATCAATGTCAATCAAAGCTAGTTATCCCAAGCTTTGCCATAACCTGTATGACTGTATACTGTGGATATAAAAAGTGTACACACCCCTGTTAAAATGCTAAGTTTTTGTGATATAAAAAATGAGACCACAATAAATCATTTCAAAACTTTTCCCGTCTTTAATGTGACCTATAACCTGTACAGTTCAATTGAAAAACAAACAAATCTGTGGGAAAATATAAAAAAAAAACGTACAATATGTTGGTTGCATGTGTGCACACCCATAAAATAATACTTTGTTGTGTGCACACCCTTAAACTAATATTTTGTTGAAGCACCTTTTGATTTAATTACAGCATTTAGTCTTCTTGGGTACACACCTGCCATCAATTAAAGAGACTCTGATTAACCCCAAATAAAGTTCAGCTGTCCTAGTAGGATTTTCCTGATATTTACTCAGTTGCCTGCTACAACAAAAGCCATGGTTTGCAGAGAGCTTACAACGCATTAAAAGGGATCTAATTGTTGAAAGGTATCAGTCAACAGAAGGGTAAAAAAAATTTCCACAGCATGGAATATACCATGGAAAACAGTGAAGACAGACATCAAAAAGTGGAGAAAATATTGGACAATGGTGACGTTGCAAAGAACTGGACATCCCTCCAAAATTGATGAAAAGACATGATGAAAACTGGTGAGGGAGACTACCAAGAGACCTACAGCAACACTGAAGGAGCAGGAGGAATTTCTGGCAAGTACTGGTTGTGTACTACATGTGACAAAAGTCTCCCGTATTCTCCATATGTCTGGACTATGGGGTAGGGTTGCAAGACAGACGCATTTTCTTACACAGAAAAACATCCAGGCTTGGATAAAATTTGCAAAACAATACATCGTCTCCCAAAAGCAGGTGGGATAATGTGTTATGGTCTGATGAGACCAAGGTTGAACTTTTTGGTCACAATTCCAAAAGGGACGTTTGGCACAAAAACAACACTTTGCATCACCAAAAGAACACCATCTCCACAGTGAAGCATGGTGGTGGCAATATCATGCTTTGGGGTTGCTTTTCTTCAGCTGGAACTGGAGCTTTAGTCAAGATGGAGGGAATTATGAACAGTTCCAAATACCAGTCACTTTTGGCCCAAAATCTTCAGGCATTTGCTAGAAAGCTGAAGAGGAATTTCACCTTTCAGTACGACAGTAACCCCAAGCATACATCCAAATCAACAAAAGAATGGATTCACCAGGAGAAAATTAAAGTTTTGGAATGGCCCAGCCAGAGTCCAGAAGTAAATCCAATAGAAAATCTGTGGGGTGACCTGAAGAGGGCTGTGCATAAGAGATGCCCTCGCAATCTGACAGATTTGGAGCTCTTTTGCAAGGAAGAGTGGGCAAATATTACCAAGTCAAGATGTGCCATGCTGACAGGCTCCTACAAAGAAGACTGAATGCTGTAATTAAATCAAAAGGTGCTTCAACAAAGTATTAGTTTAAGGGTGTGCACACACAACAAAGTATTAGTTTAAGGGTGTGCACCCTTATGCAGCCAGTGTAGTGTATGTTTTTTATTTTTTATATTTTTTTCTCTTAACAGATTTGTTTGTTTTTCAGTTAAATTGTACAGGTTATATGTCACAGTAAAGGTGAGAAAAGTTTTGACATGATTTATTGTGGTCTAATTTTTTATATATCACAAAAACCTGTAATTTTAACAGGGGTGCATAGACTTTTTATATCCACTGTATGTATACATACACACACACACACACGTATATATATATATATATATATATATATATATATATATATATATATATATATATATGGGTCTATTTGAAAACACTGACATGCCAAAACACCGATGATGAGAACACTGAGACCGGAAGATCGACATCTGAGATGACCGACCGTTTAAAAGCCCGACGCTGAGAACACCGACATGTTAAGGTAAGTGTGTGATAGTGACAGACTTTAGGGTTAGGGGCAGGTTAAGTGAGTTAGGGTTAGGTTGCGGATAAGGTAAGTGTGTGATAGTGACAGACTTTAGGGTTAGGGGCGGGTTAAGTGAGTTAGGGTTAGGGCACGGGTTAGGTGAGTGTGCGATAGTGATGGGTTAAGGTTTGGGTTAAGGTTAGTGCATAGATAGTTGTGTATGTAAGGTTTAGTGTAGGTTTGTAAGGTTTTTGGTGTGCTTATGTTGTGTGTGTGTTTTTTGGAAAAGGTATTTGTTTTGTTTTGTTGATTGTGGGGATTGTGGTTTGTCGGGCATGTGAAGTTTTGTGCTTTTAAACTGTCGGTCATCTCAGTTGTCGATCTTCTGGTCTCGGTATTCTCGTCATTGGTGTTTTGGCGTGTCGGTGTTTTCAAGTAGACCCATATATATATATGTATATATATATATATATATGTATATATATATATATATATATATTTATATATGTATATATATATATATATATACATATATATGTATATGTATATTAATACTGCTGATAGTCACTCATCATGGCCCCCATTTTGTGCATTACTGCTAACTCTGCAATCCTACCTAATATAATGATTTCTGAGTCTCTGTATGTTATCCTCTGTCAGAAGTGAAATGATAGTGGTGTAGTGTATGACATGGGATCAAGTGGATGACTTGCTGAAGATCTGAGCCCAAGATAATGCATGAACAAATGTATTTTAGATTTAATGTTGGCATGTAACTCTGATAACTATTGACTGTGAACTAAAGGTTCACTATATGCATCTTTAGGTCTTTTAGGTCTGTAGAGTGCATTTGTAAGGATGCAGTCTGTTGAACTCTACCGTTGTCACTGAATTTTGTTTCAAAGTATGATTTTGTTCACTGCTTTGAAGACATACTTCATTCAGTATCTCATTATATAATGACTGCAGCACTGATTTTGAGGTAAGTTCTAATGAAGCGTATGTTGAAATTCAGGGCTTAAAGTACTGACACTGATAAACTTACAAACATTCCCTAAATTAAATTTGGGCTCATGTTTTCAGATGGTATGAAAAATGTTGGCCCAGATATACAGAACACTTCAATTTTTTTTTTCAATAATTTTTCTTTTTCGTTTTACATTAATAAATGTCACAGATGAAAACCATCTTACAACATGACCGTATATATATATGTTATACATTGATGTCAATACCACAGGATATAGGTTGTACAACATATCTATTTACACTATGTACATATATGCTTTCACTGTTAATTCCACAGTTATACAGACAGTATATACATTCGTAATATCCAAGTTATTTAATATCTGAACTTGTATGTGTTCTTCAGTTCCATTAGAGTGTATTTCTAAGTTACTGTGTGATGAATTATGCTAAGATGATATTAAAGGTTTGTTCCCAAATTTCTCTGGATTTCATGTTTTTGATTCTTTTATCTGTTACTATTTTATGAGCTAAAAGGTGTTGTATAACTACTTGTTTAAAACCCTCCCAAGAGATATTTATCGTATCTAGCCATTTAAAAGCTATATACAGTTTCATTAGTAAAAAAATTGTTAAAAGTGTATTTGCTTGTTTTCTTGGTATGTTGGGTGGGCAGAACATTTTATTTTAAGGCCACATCTTATAAAATCTTTTTACTGTTCTGTTCTGAAGGTCAACATCATATTTGCTGCACAAAAATACATTTTGGGCATGGTGATGCAATGACTGTAACATTGTTAAAATAGGTTGGGTTTCATAGTTGGTACGTATACTAAAAGGTAAGGAAGAACGTTAAGAAATAGCTTGGTTATAGCCGTATGCTCTAAGTTGCATGGACATATTTTGAGCTGTCTGCCCATTCATTTATATTTTGAACAATTAACTCAGTTCATATTTGGACCCAGAGGAGAAGGACAGTTCAGGGAATGTCGTAGTCATACAGCAGTAGGTGACAGGTGTGGATCAGTGATGTGAGCAGTGAGTTTGCAGTGGAAATGTTGCCTGGTGATGCATAAGACAGCAGCAAATGGATTTCTTTTTTATTGGTTAATAACAAACACCAGATAACTGTTTGTCTGTTGTAGGTAATGCTGTTGTTAAACTGGGAACCTACCTGTCTTTCTGTGAGGATTTATGTCACAGAAGGGTAAGAGTGTTACCTGCTTTTGCAGTTATGTGAATTGGCAATGCAGGGAAATTAGGCACAGCCTAGTGTCTTTTATGTGTTATTCATAGGTTCATAGGTTCATACTAGGCTATCTGCCGTAGGGCATTTATAAGCCTAGCCAGAGTGTGTTTGGCTTTCGCCACCCATTTTAAATTAATTTTGCTATGCCCTTTTTCGAGGTTAGTATACTGTGCCTCTGTCTAACAGTGACACAGAAGTGATACCCGGGGTAAACCTGCGATCTCCCATCCACTCATCAAGATTCCTCTTGAAGAGAGTCAATGAGGGACTCTGCCTAACCTGGACTGGGATTTTATTCCAGAGTGAAGGGAGCCTCTGGGTTATGAATCGGTCCCTCCAGCATGTCCTATTTATTTCAGTGCTGAGGTTCAAGTCTCGAAGCATAGCTCGATGGGATTTGGATTTTCTGAGGTGCAGCATGTCCATTAATTCCGGGTTGGACATGGCTTTATATGTCAGGCACAGATCGCCTCTGAGCAGGCGGTATGCCACTGAGTAGAGCTGGAGTTTCTTTAACCGGGCAGCATATGGCATCTGTTTGAGCCCTTTGTTCCTGTTGGTGAGGTACTTTTGGGGTCTTTCCAGTTGCTGCAGGTGTCTGGTAAGGTACATCCCAAAAGGGGCATTGTACTCAATTATGGGCCTGATGAGGGATGAGTAAAGAGGCACGATGACCTCCCTGATCTAGATGTGAATCCCTTCATGATTAGGTGGGCTATATAAAATGTTTTTCTAACCACTTTGGCCACGTGGTTGTCAAATGAGAGATTGCTATCAACTTGGGTCCCCAGGTCCCTAATTACTTCTTCTGTACTTAATGGATTACCACCTATGTGGTAATTTGTGGCACTATTTTTGCCAAAGGGGATGACTATACACTTTTTGGCGTTTAGCTTGAGGCCATGGCTCTGGCACCAGTTGTCTGTTTCTATGAGGCCCTTTTGGAGGATGCTTGTGTCGGCTGGAGAGTTGATTATGGCACCCAGTTTGCAGTCATCTGAGAACTTGGTCAGCTACAGTCCTTCCGTGTTGGCCTGTACCTCCGAGAAATATATACCGAACAAGAGAGGTCCCAGGACTGAGCCTTGTGGGATGCCACTTGTAACTGGTTTGGAGTCTGACATGGCTCCAGCAATTCTAACCATGTGGGTTCTGTCCTTGAGCCAGTTTGCAACCCATCTAGTGACATATGTCATGCATTACATGCATTAAGTGTTAACCAGGAAAGTTGGTTGATCGATGGTGACCATTTTTAGTTACAAGCCAGGTATGTGGCAAGATAAAGTGTACTGACATTTTTAGACATTATTCTGCATACACCTGAGATACATTTGTATATGAGCTCTGTATTCACTGTGGCAGTGTCACAGTGCAAACAATTAAATAAAACAGTTACTCACTTAGAATGAACTTTACTGTGCATTTTAGAGATGTTATATGAAGCCAGCTCTCAGAAACAATTTGCACTAAATTTATAATTTAAGGCACAGACCCCAATTGGCTATAGGCTGCCCAATCAGAGTATTAGTCATTTGCTGTTCAGCTAGTATCTATCAGCTAGCAAAAAAAAAAAAAAAATATACCTGGCAAGACAAGTTGAACAACAGATAAACAGAGTACTGAAACTGGACAAGAGCAACAAATTGCACATTATAGAGTATGTAAACTTTTTGAAACTTATATGTTTGGGAAGACAGAACTCTTTGCCATCATTTATAGTAGTTTTTGTGATTAACGTGTGATGTGGCTGAGGACAGTAACTGAGGCTAGCAGATGCCTGATTTAGTAGGCACTTGGGCCAGCAGTGGTTTGAGAGGAAGTGGGGGCTGATATTTACATTGACATGCAGCTTATATTTTTGCTGCCATGTAAGACTAGCCAGCAAAATGTACTCTTAGTACACAGGGGCACGATTGTGCAGGTGTGGGCATTACTGTGTTGATTGACAAATACTGATGAGGTTTTGGCATTTTTAAATAAGAAATGATTGATATATATTTACATTTAGGCACTGCGCTATGTTTAAATTAACAGTGGTTGACTAGGTCTAGTGCTAGAAATGCGTGAGCTGCAGGTTGACATCATCCAACCACTTTAGATGTGCTTTATGTGCTTATATTTTAAGATGGTGGACTGTTGAAAATTATTATAATGTCCATTCCTCATATAGAATAACCAACGATCGAAAAAGCAGCTCCCCTGAATGAAACATCACGATCCACAGTATCCAAATCCTTTATTGAGCGAAGTACATAAGCAATAGGTTAAGCGCTTTCATCTACTCAACGTAGATTTCTTCAAAACAACTTACATACTCAATACTACACTTTAAATACTTTCTAAAAGCTCGCCAAAAAAACTAATTATCTAATTACCTAACCAATCAAACATTCATTAAAATTTAATAGCACAAAACAACAATCTCATTTTTGTCATATAAACTGATGAATAATTATATAATTAAATAAAATTCATTAATATAATACTAAAACCTTCATAAATTTGAATGTGATAAAAATCCTTACTAATAAATATAATATATTCCTATATATTAAATTGATAAAATGTATACATAAAGGACTAACGAACAACATAAATTCATTCATATACCATAGTTTAATTTCTTAATAAAGGTTTGGTGGGAATATACTCATTGATGCCTGGTGGACTGGCTGCATTCAGTCTAATCTGCCATTGAATCTCTTTCTCCCCTAGGATAGATTTGATATCACACCCCCTAGGGTTGTTCCTAACCACTTCTAGAATGGCAAATTTGAATGAGTTACAGCCCTCACTCTATACCAGGTGCCTATATAATGCATTATTCTTGTCCTTCTTCTTAATGCAGTATGTATGGTCATATATTCTATTGCGTAACCGTCTGTCAGTTTTCCCAACATAAAAACTAGGACAAGACATACATTTTCCCAGATATACTATATGTTGGGTCTGACAGTTTCCTTTTTTGAAAAATATTTTACTTTTGATGTTATTGTCCAGATGCAGACTGTCAGTCTGTAAAATAAATGAGCATTGATTACAGTGTCCACATGGCTTGGTCCCTGTCACACTTTTATTCCCATCATTATAACTATTATGAGTTTTAACCTCGATCATTCTCTTTAAATTCATCCCTGTTTTGTAGACGAAGGTAGGTTTATCTCCTATTTTATCACTAATCCCTTCGTCACAAGTTAGTATATTCCAGTTGGTCTCCAGAATATTCCTGATTTCTCCCACATGTTGTCCATACTGTAATATATAGGCCTTATGATAATTATCTCCTATTTGTTTTTTGTTAACCTGATTGTGTGGTGTAAATTCCCTCCCCAATAAGGGAGGATATTTATTTCCCCATTCATTAGTCACATATTCAGTGACATCCTTAACCATTGATGATGGATAGCCCCTTTGACTAAACAATTGGCCAATAAATTTCATTTCTTCAATCATGTCATCCTTTCTTGAAGTCATTCTAGCTGCCCTAATACATTGCCCTTTCAGTATACTTTTTTTCTGCTTATATGGATGATTACTTGAATATTCCAGATAGGCATTACAGAAAGTGTCTTTCCTGTATATCTTAGACTGGAGTATGAACCTATGAACCTAAGTAGTTCCATCACTAAAAATGTATGTATCTAAGTAATTGATACCTATCTTACTAGTATTATATGTAAATTGTAAATAGGAAGTAGTTCCATTAATATATTCTATAAATCGTATCAGATTCTTCTCCTTTCCTGTCCATAAAATAAACAAATCATCCAAATACCTGACATAACAAGCCATTTGCTCCAGCTGTGGTGTATATAGGATGTATTCCTCCTCCCAATCTAAGAGAACCATATTTGCATAAATGGGGGCACATGCTGCCCCCATAGCGACCCCTGATATTTGTTTGTAGTACTCTCCTTAAAAAAAAATATAGTTGTTTTCAAGAACCAGGTTCATAAATTCAGATAGGAGGTCTATCTTATCCCATTCTAGTCCACTATGCTTGTTCAGACTGTTAATAAACCTATTCATACCTTCCGTCCTAGGTATACATGAAAACAAATCTTTTATATCAATTGTAACAAAAAGTAAATCCATATTCCATAATTCATGTTTGAACTTCCCTAGAAATTCCCAACAATCTTTGATTAAATGTGATATCTTCGGATAAATATGTTTTAACCATTGATCAACTACCTTGCCAAAAGGGAAGGTTTTGCTACAACTTCCAGAAATAATAGGTCTAAATGGGGGTTCATGAATGTTTTTGTGTACTTTGGGTATCACCGTGATAGTTGCTAAAGTGGGGTATTCAACCTTTAAAAAGTTGTATAAATCCTGAGTAATACGTTCATCCAATAAAAATTCTTCCAGATATAAGTCAATCCTTCTATGGGCTATATTAATCTGATTTAGCGAGGAAATCTCGTATTGGTCTGATGTATTCAAAATATCAAATATTGTTTGTATATAAATGTCCATATCAAACAAGACTACACCTCCCCCTTTGTCAGGTGTCATGATTCTGATATTGTAAATGTCACAAAGTGTAGTTAAGATAGCCTCGTCAGTAGAGCTCCAATTACTTCTACATCTATCTTTCTGTACATGTTTATATAATTCATAAATTTTCTTACTGACTACTTTTTCAAAATTGATAAGAGTATTGTACATGGGGGGGGGGGGTAAACGTACTTTTCTTCCTCAGACCACTCATATTCATGGTTCCAGGGTTAGACTCCCAAAAAAATATACCCAGATTGAGCTTCCTCATATATTTTTTAAACTCAACCAGTGTATCCACTATGTCAAACTTTCTCCTGGGTATATATTTCATACCTTTAGAAAAAGTAGAAAACATTTCAATATCTACTGGATGTTCTGTATAGTTGTAAATTTTGAAATCCCCTACACTATACACGACCCCATCAGTGACCAAAATTCCAGTATTGGTCATTGTTTTCTGTACGGATTCCAATTGTTCCATTCCCTCTGTCCCTGGTACCGAGTTTCCCGTGGGCGATTCCCCCTCCCATACTGTTCCTGCTCTAAAAAATCAGTATTATAAAAATCCACTCTATGTTGTTCATGATTGTCTGCCTCCCCACACCTAGCATTGCTACTGTATTCAGTTCTTACATATCCCTTTTTGTTCCATTTGTACGCAGTTGCATTCTGATATTGTTTGGTATCTCTAAAAAACTTTTTACATTTTCTATCGAACATCTTTTTACAATTGGTTTCAGCATGGTGGAACTGTTTAACATGTAACTTTTCCCACTGTGGATACAACAAGTCACTTGTTATAGACGTATTAAGTTCTTCCACCTCCTTCAATAACGAACTTAACTTGCTGTCGTTACAAGATATAATAAATTCCATAAACTGTATGCCAAAACCATCAAACATTTTGTTACATATACGTATATTGGCCTCATTAAGTTCCACACCCATGGGTTGTTTGAAAAAACGTAACCCCATGGGTATGATACCACAATCTATGCATTTTCTAAGATACATATTGTCCATCTGTATGGCTTTAATGTTATTAAGTTTTTTTCCAAAGTTATAAATCATGTCCTTTAATGTGCTGTTAGTATTATTAACTTGGAAATGTTCTTTATTGTAGTCGTCAGTACGGAATTCATAAGGCATTTTTAAAAAATTGTACAAGTTGAAAACATTATAATTAGACATACCATTGTCTGTATCCGATAACTGATGTCTACCTTGCTGTCTCGTATCTTTTTGTACCACTGATTTTGAACCAGCTGCCGTGGAATATGTCCTAGAGGGTTGCATACGCTAGGTTTAGCTCCAGAAAAAAGATAAACATCCTCCGAAACATCGCCAGACATAGTAGACAAGTTGAAGTGTCCCATCTTTTGGCTGGAGGTGAAGTTCCCATAAGAGGCGGCGTTTATCTGTGTAGGCTTACTCGCTGGAGCTCTCTGTCCATTAGGTATGTCTTCGGAGCTTCTACTTCCGGTATCAGAGCACGGTGATGTAACCCCTCTGGCACAACGTTATCTGATGCTGTATTACACTTAGTTGTAGGCGGCGTCATAAGTTCCAATAATCGGGTGATTTTCCCTTTCAGAATTACAAGTTCAGAGTGTATTTTGTCAACTTCACCCCTTCTTACTGGTGAAAAATTGGGAGAGATATCCCCGATGGAATCCATCGTAAAACAACTAGCTCACAGGAATCTATCCAGGGAATCCAGCAACAAAACAACCAACGATCGAAAAAGCAGCTACCCTGAATGAAACACCACGATCCACAGTATCCAAATCCTTTATTGAGCGAAGTACATAAGCGATAGGTTAAGCACTTTCATCTACTCAACGTAGATTTCTTCAGAACAACTTACATACTCAATACTACACTTTAAATACTTTCTAAAAGCCCGCCAAAAAAACTAATTAAGTATGTATGGTCATATATTGAATATATGAAGAAATGAAATTTATTGGCCAATTGTTTAGTCAAAGGGGCTATCCATCATCAGTGGTTAAGGATGTCACTGAATATGTGACTAATGAATGGGGAAATAAATATCCACCCTTATTGGGGAGGGAATTTACACCACACAATCAGGTTAACAAAAAACAAATAGGAGATAATTATCATAAGGCCTATATATTACAGTATGGACAACATGTGGGAGAAATCAGGAATATTCTGGAGACCAACTGGAATATACTAACTTGTGACGAAGGGATTAGTGATAAAATAGGAGATAAACCTACCTTCGTCTACAAAACAGGGATGAATTTAAAGAGAATGATCGAGGTTAAAACTAATAATTGTTATAATGATGGGAATAAAAGTGTGACAGGGACCAAGCCATGTGGACACTGTAATCAATGCTCATTTATTTTACAGACTGACAGTCTGCATCTGGACAATAACATCAAAAGTAAAATATTTTTCAAAAAAGGAAACTGTCAGACCCAACATATAGTATATCTGGGAAAATGTATGTCTTGTCCTAGTTTTTATGTTGGGAAAACTGACAGACGGTTACGCAATAGAATATATGACCATACATACTGCATTAAGAAGAAGGACAAGAATAATGCATTATATAGGCACCTGGTATAGAGTGAGGGCTGTAACTCATTCAAATTTGCCATTCTAGAAGTGGTTAGGAACAACCCTAGGGGGTGTGATATCAAATCTATCCTAGGGAGAAAGAGATTCAATGGCAGATTAGACTGAATGCAGCCAGTCCACCAGGCATCAATGAGTATATTCCCACCAAACCTTTATTAAGAAATTAAACTATGGTATATGAATGAATTTATGTTGTTCGTTAGTCCTTTATGTATACATTTTATCAATTTAATATATAGGAATATATTATATTTATTAGTAAGGATTTTTATCACATTCAAATTTATGAAGGTTTTAGTATTATATTAATGAATTTTATTTAATTATATAATTATTCATCAATTTGTATGATAAAAATGAGATTGTTGTTTTGTGCTATTAAATTTTAATGAATGTTTGATTGGTTAGGTAATTAGATAATTAGTTTTTTTGGCGGGCTTTTAGAAAGTATTTAAAGTGTAGTATTGAGTATGTAAGTTGTTCTGAAGAAATCTACGTTGAGTAGATGAAAGCGCTTAACCTATTGCTTATGTACTTCGCTCAGTAAAGGATAATTTGACTTTATTTAGTAGTCAAGCGCAATAAAAAATATATTTAAGAAGGGCTTAGTAGAGTTATAGGTTCGTACATTGAAAGTTTGTAAAATATTATATTTAAGAAGGGCTTAGTAGAGTTATAGATTCGTACTAAGGTAACTGTCCTTGTGAGCCATTTTAAGCTTAGCCAATTATCCCTTGCGAGACTCAAACCCTGCACTTTGTGTTTGTAAGGCAAACACCTTAACCATTAGGCCACCCTCCCAACCCCTGTATAAACAGTAAAAGATTCAGCACTATACAAATTACAGGTAGATGAAGAGAAAATACTGTTTACTAAATGGTAGCTGAGAATAAAAAACATAGTTTGTAGTGCTATATAGTCTATATAATATTATCCACTGGCCTAAAGATGTGGCTACAGTGAGCTTTAGTCAGAGGATAGTGACAGCTGTCAGTAAGGATAGTGTGTTATAATGCAAGTATTCATGTCAACGTCCTTACTGAACCAAACCAAGTACTTGTAACACCAGTCACTCCAGGTGTTACTTTTCATAGGCTGAATAGTTGAATAATGATCTGAAGATTTTACTGTCAGCTGCCCATAACAGGAATGAAGAAATGTTGAGAGGGACATGCTCCTCTACCCAGTCCCCTTATACTTACATCCTTGGACAAAGATACGCTAGGAAACTGTCAAAAAATAAATAAATAAATAAAAATACATTAAAAAAACTATCACAAATATTCATGTAAATGATTCAGTGACTTTAATTACAACATTTTTTCATATGCGATTCCTTCCTTGACATTCAATCTGTGATGATACAATGCCATAAGCCAATTGACTTGACCACAGTGTAATAGCATCAATAATGTATGTTATCGTTATACAAAATAAAACTAAATTGTGTTATTGTTATACAAGACAAAACTATTAGGACTCAAAAGACTAAGCTGCACAGTTGTATTGTTATCTCTTTGGCTACTATTATTGTGTTGAAAGCTGATTATAGAACATACAAAATGATTGCTGTTATTAAAAATTTTGTTGGAGATTAAGTATGGATAGACTCTTTTGTAAGATGGAGACAATTACGGATAGAGCACATTCAAGCTGCAGAAGAAGAACTCCTTTACCTTTAGCTAACCTGCCTTGGTTCATACATTCATAGGTAGGTACTAGGCTATTGGCCCTAGGGCCTATATAAGCCTAGCCAGAAAGGTACCCGGGCTTTCACCACCCAAGAAAATTATTTTCCTGTGACCCTGTCGAACAGAGCCACAGAGGTGATCCCCAGGGTGAATTTCCTATTTCCCATCCAATCATCAAGATTTTTCTTGAAGAGTGCTAATGAGGAGCTTTGTTTGATATAGATAGGTAGTTTGTTCCAGAGTATGGGAAGTCTGTGGGACAAGAATCTATCCCTCCAGCATGTTCTGTTTATTGTGGTGACAAGGTTTAGGTCCCTAGAGCATGTATCTCAGAGGGATTGGGATTTCTTTAAGTGGAGCATGTCCAACAGCTCTGGGTTTGACATAGCTTTGTATGTCAGGCAGAGATTGCCTCTGAGTAGGTGATATGCGACGGAGTAAAGCTGGAGTTTTTTGAGACGGTCTGCATAGGGCATCTGGTAGTCTAGTAATCCTCTTTGTGAGGTATTTCTGCAGTCTTTCCAGTTGTTGTAGATGTCTTGTGAGGTACATACCAAAAGGGGCATTGTACTCTATAATGGGTCTAATGAGTGATGAGTAGAGAGCAACAATGACCTCTTTTTTCCTGGATCAGATACCTTTTGTGATGAGGTGTGCCACATATAAGGATTTCCTGACTACTGTGGCGATGTGATTATCAAAGGAAAGACTACTGTCCACCTATATCCCAAGGTCTCTTATCAGACTTTAGGTGTTAAGTAGACTACCACCAATGTGGTAGCTCATGGGTACAGAGTTTTTACCAAAGGGGATGATAATGCACTTTTTGGCATTGAGCTTTAGGCCATGGCTTTGACACCAGGCATCTGTCTCTGTGAGGCCATTTTGTAAGATGTTCACATCATTAGGAGTTTTGATTATGGCTCCTAGTTTGCAGTCATCTGCAAACTTCGTTAGCCAAAGACCTTCTGTGTTAGCCTGTACTTCAGAAAAGTAGATACCAAACAGGAGAGGACCCAGGACTAAACCCTGTGGTACTCCACTTGTCACTGGTCTGAAGTTGGATTTGGAGTCTGCTACTTTCACAGTGTGGGTTCTGTCAGTGAGCCGGTTGGCAACCCATCTTGTGATGTAGGGATTTATACCTAGTTTAGTGAGTTTATCTATTATTCCTGAGTGGGGGATGGTGTCAAAAGCGTTGGTGAGATCTAGATAGGCTGTGTGAGCCACCTTACCCTCGTCTATGGCTTTGGTGACTGCTTCAAAGAAATCTGTCAGGTTTAGGAGACATAATCTGCCTTTTACAAACCTGAACTGGGTGGGATCCAGAGTTTGGAGATTACCAATGCCTTTGTTTATAAGATCCATGATGATACGTTCCATAGCCTTGCAGACCAGGCTTGTTAGGCTAATGGGGCAGTAGTTCCCAGGTTTCTTGGTGGCTCCCCCTTTGTGGAGTGGGATAACTATCGCTGTGCGCCATTCAGTGGGCACAAAGCCTGAGGTGAGGCTATGACTGAACATGGTACTTAGGTGGGGTGCCAGTTCATTCTGCAGTTCATGTAAAACACAGCCTGGGATGTTGTCATGTCCCATGGATGCTGTGTTCTTGGCTTTGGACAGTGTGGTTTTTAACTATGCAGCCATGATTACAGGAACTTTGCATTCTTCCCATATAGAGATGGGCCCTTTAGGGGGTGAGAAGGGGGTAGTAAGTAAAGATTACTGAACTGCCTATATTAGTTCAGCATGTACTACTGTGTGCCTATATTGCATCCTGTGATAAATACATAGCTGTTACTTCAGCCATGAAAAACAAGTTGCTTGTGTAAAAATGCATATTTGACTTTTATGTATGGTTAATAGAATAAACTAAAAAATCAGTCTGTAAATCCCAGAATAATTGCAAGTAGAAGACTGTTTAAAATTGCCATTTTTAACATGTCAGATGAAAGTGTATTATCACTACCATTAGAATCAATCACCGTTTAGATTTTCACTGAAATAAACTCTCACCCATCTTGACACACACAGGTGACTGATTATCTTGTGACTCTTAATAGTTTTATAGTCAGTCATTCCCTGCTTATTTTCTGCTTTTGTTCATCATGACCTTGTGTTAGATATGATCTAGGATACTGTTAAGAACAAATTATGGTACCTAGAACTGACCTTCATATTTTCTGATGACATTTTTTGATATTTAGATCACTCATTCCTTTTGTTCATTGCTTTGCGGAAAGCTAAGTCCTGAGGTAATGCAGCTGGACTTCCATTGATTCTCAAAGTTACGAAATTCTTGGTTCACAAGTTAAGGACCATTATCTGGTATTGCTTCCTCATGAATTCCATGTGTTTCAAAGACTGATGTCAACATAACATTGCAGCACTACTTTCATTTGTGGTATCACATGATTGCACAGCTTGTGAAAATGTCAAGTCTTAGTCTGTTCCAAAAGAAAATGTGCACCTTTATACAGGAATAAGCCATCTTCTGATTTCATCCAAGTTAAACATGGAATCTCATGTGGTATCATCTCCCCTATTTAATTGTGGTTTCTCAACATGGTGTATACTTTACACTTCTGCATCATCTGCTTTATTTGTTCAGACATGTAAGGCCAGTAAAAGACATTACAAGTCTTTTTTTACACCTGTTCATGCCTATTTGTGACTCATGTATTCCGTTTAGCATGTTTTCATACAGATGGGTCAAAGTAATTACTCTGTAACCTTTAAATAATAAACCATGAAAACACGTGTGCTCACCTCATAGAGAAAATAAGCTTGAATGACTGGATGAAGTGAGAGCATTATCTGCCTATACCAATGTAACATTACACCCTGCATTTCAAAGTTATCATTTGTATATGCTTTAAACTCCTGTAGCTTCTCAACAGACCTAGACAATTGAGAAACAGTCCATCAGTCCATAAACCTTTAAGATCTTCATCAGATAAATCTTCCTTACACTCATGAAGATATGCCGCACTTACAGTATTAGCATACAAGGATTGGTCTGTGATCTGTTTCCATTTTTACTGTTTTAACACAGATGCAAGTCATGAGATTTCTGAGAATCAAAGACTAAGGCTCACATCTTCTCTAACGATCTGGATATCCTACAAAAGGGCCTCACTGAGACAGATGCCTGGTGTCAAAGCCATGGCCTCAAGCTCAGTGCCAAAAAGTGCATTGTCATCCCTTTTGGTAAAAACTCTGTACCAATGAGCTACCACATAGGCGGTGGTCTACCTAACACCGAAAGTGTGATAAGAGACCTTGGGACACAGGCGGACAGTAGTCTCTCCTTTGATAATCAGACCGCCACAGTAGTCAGGAAATCCTTCTACGTGGCACACCTCATCACAAAAGGTTTCTCATCCAGGAAAAAAAGAGGTCATTGTTCCCCTCTACTCGTCACTCATTAGACCCATTATAGAATACAACGCCCCTTTTGGTATGTACCTCACAAGACATCTACAACAACTGGAAAGGCCACAGAAATACTCACAAAGAGGATTGTCGGCCTCAAACAGATGCCCTATGCAGACTGTCTCAAAAAACTCCAGCTTTACTCTGTCGCATATCGCCTACTCAGAGGCGATCTCTGTCTAACATACAAAGCTATGTCAAACCCAGAGCTGTTGGATATGCTCCACGTAAAGAAATCCCAATTCCTCCGAGCTACACGCTCTAGGGACCTAAACCGTGTCACCACAATAAACAGAACATGCTGGAGGGATAGATTCCTGTCTCAGAGACTTCCCATACTCTGGAAAAAACTACCTATCTATATCAAACAAACCTCCTTGTTAGCACTCTTCAAGAAAAATCTTGATGATTGGATGGGAGATAGGAAATTCACCCCCAGGATCACTTCTGTGGCTCTGCTTGACAGGGGCACAGGAAAATAATTTTCTTGGGTGGTGAAAGCCAGGGTACCATTTGGCTAGGCTTATATAGGCCCTAGGGCCAATAGCGTAGTACCTACCTTTGAACCTATGAACCTATAACATGTTTTCCTTTTGTTTTTGTTTTGCTTATTTTTTATTACTTTTGTTGAATTTTGTATCACGTGTTTTTTTTGTTTGACTATCATTGTTTATGGCATATTTGAACACTTGTACATCACCCAAAGCTCTCGGCCCATAAGCTATTGATCTGCCTTCATGCACTAGCACTGCACCAAGACCTAGTTAGCTAACATCTACCTTCGAAGTACTAGGCTGTTACATACACGCCACAGAATGTAAAAGTACTTGCTGTAGTGATCAGATTTTTAAGTTTTTCAAACATTTTGTCTTGCTCTATTGACCAAAAATATACTACTTTATATATATATATATATATATATATATATATATATATATATATATATATATATATATATATATATATACTTATACTATACATATATACTGCATAGCTTCCTGAGTGGTTATATTACAGCTGACAAATTATGGATGTATATAGATATTGCACAATGCCTAGAAAATGTATAGAAACTATTTAGTATTAGGTTTTTACCTAAATATAATTGTGTTATGTATGTCAGCATTGGGTTTAAGGCCTTCTGAAGATAAACCACATCACATATACTTGAAAGAAGTCACAAAGGTGTGTCATTTGCTTTTACTGAGCTTCAAGTCTTGCCTTTTACTTTCATCTGTGTAGGTCATGTTCTTTGTTTTTAGTTTCCTAGATTAAAATACCATCAGTTATGTTGATTGTATCAAATCTAACCCTTCTGCTGTACCCACTGTAGCTCTTTAGAACATATCTAGAGCCAAATAAGTTACAAACAGTAACTTCAGAGTTCTCTATGTATGTACCAGTGGGTATATTAAATGTACACAGTCTGTAACTAGCTTTATTAACTTCATCCAGCGTAATTTGCCAGAACTCTGCATTAGCATCAAGTACAGATAAAAACGTAGCAATAGGCATTGTGTAATCTTGTCATTTGTCTGAAATGGATAATATTCCTTTTTTGATATGTTTATTTAGCACTTGAGGAAATGTACATAGTCTTAATTTGCATTGCTTCACGACTATAATCATACTGCTTACCTAGTAAACTGGCTCACTTTGGTTATCAATGATTTTTATAACTTCTAAGTGCTTTAATTTTTGTTCATTTCTAGATCTGAGTGTAGCTGGAACTCTTTTCAGAGCATAAATCACTGTTATTGCCTCAGATAAAATCTTTATGTGATATTCCCCTTACAGATAACGCAAGCATTGAAACTAACCAGAATTATTTTGTAAAATTGCCATTGGAACTTTACAACATACTGTCAGCATTCTGGGAATGATGTTTCTGAAGTTGCAGTGAAGTAATACCCACTCAAGCTATTTTACTGTATTTGCCTAACACAGCAGTATTACTGTTATTATAATAGCATGCGTGTTTACTCTGACATTCTGGGTCTAACCATTAGATGCAGGTAACTGACTGTGTTCTTGAAATATACTCTAGGGTGATGCAGAAACATTTAAATTATCTTTGTGACTGTACTTAATGATATTGTACATATTTTGACTTTGTGCCACTTCAGCATTATCGATGCCTAGTGATATGATATTTGATTTTGTTTCTTTTGAAATCTGTACTAGCAAATAAATCAATCTGACTTCAAAACATCCAACTTGTGAATGAAAAACACAAGAAGCTCTTTTGTCCTCTTTATTACAAATGGACTCCTGCAGAATGTAAAGCACTCAAATTGTACATTTAGGTATATGTACACAACATCACATGATTATATATCACACTGTAGTGTGTTAAAAATTACTCTGCAGGTGTACAGCATACATTTTTTAATCATACTAAGTACTTCTCAAGCATATTTTCTTTTAATTTACTAAGTATCTCTCAGCTATTATGACCCTTAGTATTTGGTTCTATTAACTGAATTTCCAAGGGCACTGCTTGAAACATTTATCTGTTGTTCTTGCATTTTTGATTACAAGCCAGCTAAGTTTGGCTGAAATAGTTCAGATTATGTTTTGTATACATTAAAGGCATCCATGCTGACTTGAACACTTTATAATGTAGGTGCACCGTTTTGGATGCAGATTCAGTGTACTGTATTCTGTCCCTGTATATATAGCTGAAATGCAACATAGAACAAAAAAAAAACAGCTCAAGGAACCACACAGAACACCTTTATTAAAGACAACAAGCCAGCAGGCATTTGCAAATGCTTTTTCAAGTTGTAAGTTGAGAATACATGTGAGAATGATTTATATGATATATTTTTAATGGTAATTTTAAGATGAAATTTTATAATTTAAATGCTGATAAATGGCAAGCACTTGCTGCCCTTAAAATGACTGAGGAAATTCTTATCAAACCTAGTGATAAAGGGGCGAGATTGTGGTAATGGACAAAGAGAATTACATAAAGAGTTTGTCGCTCTTATTACATGATGTGACATCCCCAATCTGTGCCAGTAATTAGGGAGCCTGGATCCTCACCACTGACACTGGAGAGGGACATTCACTTGGAACAAAAATGGATACACCCAGTATTTCGAGATGCAGTTCTCTGCATCAAACAACATTTCCCTTAAGAGCACACAGGGAGCACACTCAGTCCTGGGGCTGCTTTTCCCTGTCTCTCCAGATCCCCAATAAGACTCCCCACAGGTACAGCTATAGAGTTGAGCCCCCAGTCAAGTGTCCAAGCCAAGTTCTAGTGCTTTGTGTCCCTGTTCCAAGCAACTGACACACACACTCTTTGAGATTTTATTTTTAGACACACACACACACACACACACACACACACACACACACACACACACACACACACACACACACACACACACCTGGGAAAGGCTGGCACAGATTTACTAGCTATGCATGTTTCTGCCCAGACTGTAAGATAGTTACACTGCCACCAGATACTCCAAAGCCAGCTACTGTAAGGCTTTTACAAGGGTACCTAATTATACTGAGTGAAATTAATCTTAATACAAGTCGTAGTGTTTAGCCAATACAGTAAGGCTTTCAGGAGTGGCCACAATGCCACCAAATAGATACGAGTACTGTCAAAGGTTAAAATATTCTCTGAAAGACCAGCCACAATGAAAAGTTTAAATATATTTAATAATAAGTAATAAAAGTACATGAAAATACTAAGTCTATATTTACAATAAACACCAGAGTTTCAAACACAGGAAATATTAAAATAAAGCAAATGAATAGATTCACACAGATACAAAAAACAGTACTTAACTAATCTTACTATATTTTCCTGACTGATCTAAAGCATTACTATTCCCTGGTTCACTTACTAGAGTAAGGCAAGATGAAGTAGGTGAGGGGTCCTTCCTTGTCAGGTTACAAAAACAGACTGCTATGAGACTTCAGTCTCATCTAGTATTAAAATATCATTTTAGTGATGGATTACAGAATGACATCACACACATCTGGTCAGTTGACATCTGGTTCCCAATACTACCCCTTTGGCTAGAAGCAGTCAGGATTTAGCAAATACAATACATATCTCGAGCTTTGCTAAAGTTTATTGCAGCATCTGGATGCTGTAAAACAATTTTAACACTTCTGCTCTTCCTACAGAGTCTAACAAACCATACTTCTTATAGACATTGTATCTGTGGCTTCATTCAAAACTGTGAGATAATATCTGTAAGGCCTAGGTCCAGTAATTTAATTTCAGAACAGTTTTCAAAGCTAGCTGCAGCTAGACTGTGATTAACCTCTCCTCTTCCAGTATAATTTATTACAATATATACATTTCAACAGTTACAATAATACATGCATATTTCATTTTCTGTCTAGCAGGGCACACTGTTGGTACATTTTTAACATAAGCAGCTTTACAAATAAAATTTTCAACACAAGCATCTGTACAAATCAGTTTGATATACAAATGACATATAATTCTTTACAAAATTCCAGCTAGCTATGCTGGCATATGTTACACATCCACTGCCCTACTTCTCCTGGCATAGCTGGTAATACCTCGCATCGTCACACTTGACTCAAATGTTAATGAAATAATTTTACAAACATATTTAAATAAAATTATTAGTAAGATCAGTATTTGGTTCTTAGGTTCATAGATAAGTACTAGGCTATTGGCCCTAGGGCCTATATAAGCCTAGCCAAAAATGTACCCTGGCGTTCGCCACCCAAGAAAATTATTTTCCTGTGCCCCTGTCGAGCAGAGCCACAGAAGTGATCCCTGGGGTGAATTTCCTATTTCACATTCAATCATCAAGATTGTTCTTTAAGATTGCTAATGAGGACCTTTGTTTGACATAGATAGGCAGTCTGTTCCAGAGTATGGGAAGTCTCTGGGACAGGAATCTATCCCTCCAGCATGTTGTGTTTATTGTGGTGACAAGGTGTAGGTCCCTAGAGCATGTAGCTCGGAGGGTTTCGGATTTCTTTAAGTGGAGCATGTCCAACAGCTCTGGGTTTGACATAGCTTTGTATGTTAGGCAGAGATCACCTCTGAGTAGGCGATATGCAATGGAGTAAAGCTGGAGTTTTTTTAAACGGTCTGCATAGGGCATCTGTTTGAGGCCAGTAATCCTCTTTGTGAGGTATTTCTGTGGCCTTTCCAGATGTTGTAGATGTCTTGTGAGGTACATACCAAAAGGGGCATTGTACACTATAATGGGTCTAATGAGTGATGAGTAGAGGGGAACAATGACCTCTTTTTTTCTGGGTGAGGAACCTTTTGTGATGAGGTGAGCCACGTAAAAGGATTTCCTGACCACTGTGGCGATGTGATTATCAAAGGAGAGACTACTGTCCACCTGTGTCCCAAGGTCTCTTGTCACATTTTCGGCATTAAGTAGACTACCGGCTATGTGGTAGTTCATGGGTACAGAGTTTTTACCAAAGGGGATGACAATACACTTTTTGGCATTGAGCTTCAGGCCATGGCTTTGACACCAGGTATCTGTCTCAGTGAGGCCCTTTTGTAGTATGGCCACATCTTTAGGAGTTTCGATTATGGCTCCTAGTTTGCAGTCATCTGCAAACTTTGTTAGCCAAAGACCTTCTGTGTTAGTCTGTATTTCAGAATAGTAGATACCAAACAGGAGAGGACCCAGGACTGAACCCTGTGGTACTCCACTTGTCACTGGTCTGAAGTCAGATTTGGAGTCCACTACTTTCACTGTGTGAGTTCTGTCCATGAGCCAGTTGGCAACCCATCTTGTGACATAGGTATTTATACCTAGTTTAGTGAGCTTATCTATAATTCCAGAGTGGGGGATGGTGTCGAAAGCCTTGGTGAGATCTAGATAAGCTGTGTGAACCACTTTACCCTCATCTATGGCTTTGGTGACTGCTTCAAAGAAGTCAATCAGGTTTAGGAGACATGGTCTGCCTTTTACAAATCTGAACTGGGTAGGGTCCAGAGTTTGGAGATTACCAATGTCTTTGTTTATGAGTTCCATGATGATAAGTTCCATGACCTTGCAGACCAGGCTCGTCAGGCTAATGGGGCAGTAGTTCCCAGAGTCTGTCGTGGCTCTCCCTATGTGGAGTGGGATAACTGTCACGGTGTGCCATTCAGTGGGCACAAAGCCTGAGATGAGGCTGTGATTGAACATGGTACTTAGGTAGGGTGCCAGTTCATTCTGTAGTTCGTGCAGAATGCAGCCTGGGATATTGTCAGGTCCCATGGATGCTGTGTTCTTGGGTTTGGAGAGTGTGTTTTTTACCTGTGCAGCTGTGATTACAGGAACTTTGCATTCTTCCGGTATAGAGATGAGCCCTCTAGGAGGTGAGAGGGGGGTAAAGTTAGCACTGAACCTATTTGCCAGGATGTTGGCAATATCAGTTGGTTCTGCATATTTAGTGCCATTATGCTGTAACTCAGAGCAGATCTGAGTGTTGCAATTGAGATTCTTGACATAGCTGTAGAATGCTTTGTGGTTGCCTTTAGAGCCAGTGGCAATTTTGTTTTCATAACTAGCTTTGGAAGATTTTATGAGGGATCTCAGCTTCTTACAGAGGTTGACCAGGGAGTTCCTCCAGTCATGGGATTTTACTCTTTTTTTGCAACAGTTTCTTTCTTCTGTTGTAGTTTGTTTATGGCAGAGGACCACCAGATTGGCTTCCTTTTTTTGGAGGATAGCATCTTGGTTCTATTAGGGATAGCATGATCCATGCACTTGTGTAAGTGCTTATAAAGTGCATTTGTGTAGGATTCAGCAGTCGTACCTCTATTGTCCATCTGCATGGGTGTCATGAAGTTTGCAACTTCTGTCTTAAGAAGTGTGAAGTTGGCTTTGGGAAAGTTTTTTACGGTGGTTTCCCTAATTGGGGGTGGGGGTGGGATGTGGATGTCTAGGGTGATTAGCTTGTGGTCGGATCTGACCAATGAGGAATTGACCCCTGGTGTGGAACACCGGTTGCCCATGTTGGTAATGACCAGGTCTAGGATATTGCTGCCTCTGGTGGGGGTGTGAATAAGTTGATCCAAGGCGTTGGAATTTATGAATTCCAGAAAACGTTGAGCAAAAGAGTTGGTACATGTGTAGTTTTCCCAGTTAATGGTGGGGTAGTTGAAATTGCCCATTATTAGGGTGTTGGGTTGTACCCTAATACTTTCCAGTGTATCAAGAAATGAGGAGTGGGAATCCTGGGGCATGGTGGGGGGTCTGTAGCAAACTACAATTTGGATTACTGTCTTGCCCAGAGTTAGTTGCACTTGGATAATCTCGGATGTATTATGCTATGCAACTAGCCTGGAGGTGTGGATATCCTTAATGAATATGGACATGCCTCCAACTTTAGTGCTTTGTTCCAGGTAAGGTGGCCGAAAGGTGTGGTATGAATTGTAGCCTGGTAATGCAGGGGTGCTCTCTGGAGCTTTGAACCAGGTTTCTGTCACTGCACAGATGTCGATGTTCTCCATTTTAAGGAGTGCCTTGAGTGAGTGCATTTTGAGGTTTGATGAAGTCCTATGTGTAAGGACGAAAACGCATATCTGAAGTATTGATGTTAAGAGCGTTAATACTGTATACTGTTGGTTTTTAAACATTTATTGTGATTTTTAAGCCATTTGGTGGAATAAACTTTGTGAACCGTGTTTCAACGTTCCCTGGCACTTGCTTTGTAGATTTTGAGGTTTAGACTTCTAGCATTGAGTAGCATTACCCTCAGATTTTGCTTGCTTGCACCTGTTACGGTGGTGAATTTGTCATTTGAACCTTGCCTAAAAAAGGCACTATAGGGGTGGCAAGAGCCTTAGCCAGTATCCAGAATCCCAAGGGCGACAGGTGCAGGCCATCTCTGGCAAAGCATCGTGGTCTGTCGATCATGTCGTCCCAGGCAGACAAATACTGGATCCCCTTAGAATGACACCAAAAGCTTAGCCAATTGTTGAAGTCAATCATTTTGTCCTTGTACTGTGGTATCATTCTGGGTGATGGCAGGATGCTACTCAGGGCTAGGGTCATACCTGCATGGGCTATAAGATCGGAGAGCTCCTGCATGTCTATTTTCATGTAGTCCAGGGAGGTATGTCTCAGGTCATTCACACCAACATGGACAATGACAGTGTCATATTTGTACTTGTTGTGGAGTGACTTGAGTGCGTGCGTTATGTGGTGGACCCTGGCACCTGACAGGCAGCTGACAGTAACTTTCTCCTTGTCTAGCCTGGTGAGTGGAACATCAGTGTGCCTGACTATAGAGTCACCTATGACTAGAGTGTTGGGTACGTTGCTATGCCTTATGGGCTGTGGTTGAGTGACACACTGAGTTTGTGGGCTATGTGTCATTTGGGTTGTGTTGGGGGTGGAGTTTGCTTGCATTTCTGCTTTGGAGGTCCCTGATGCTTGGGCAGGTTTTTATTGAGAGCCTCTGCGAATGTAGGTGTGTGTTTTGTGTTTCTGTGTGTGTGTTTTGGTGGTGTAGGTTTTTAGGGACTATGTGATGAGTGTGGTGTGGTGCAAGTGTTTACCTTCTCCTCTTGACTGTCTAGTCCAGTCTTTGGTGAAGAGCGCTTTGCTTCCAGTTTGACTATATAAGTGCATCTCTCACAGGTTGTAGTGTTGGGTGGTATTGTCTTCCTAAGATGCATAAAGACCAACAAAATTCACCTGTGAGACCTACTGTCTCAGCTAGGAGATGGATAACAGAGCCTACCTCTTACTATCTTGAATATATACTGAGGGACTACTTAAAGTTTTCCCAAAGTCATATAATTGACAGTAAAGATTTTTTTATAACAGTTCTATGAGTGGTCTCAGTTACATGAACAAGACAAGGATTATGTATTTGTTATGCTTGATGTTAATTCATTATTCACAGTCATACCAAATGAAGTTGGGATTGAATGTGTTAGGCAGTATTTACAGTCAATCGACTAGTTGTCAAACACATGCCACGTGTGAGCTCCTGGAAATGGTGCTTTTCAATAATGTCTTTCTATTTGATGGAAAATTATATCTACAGAAGCAAGGTGTAACCATGAGAACTCTGGTGGCTAATACATATGCCAGTATAGTTATGACTATGTGGGAGAAGAAATATGTTTTCTCTGAGAAGAAAGCATATCTACATTTTTATATACTTCTATAAACATTTTGTGGATGATATTTCTATTGTTTGGGGGTGGAAATGAAACAGAACTTGATTTATGCATTGAACATCTGATGAATACTTGTAGATTCCTGCATTTTAAGAAATGTATCTCTGCATATGACATCAATTTTCTTCCCATTAATATAACAAAGCAGGATAGTGACCTGCAAACTAATGTATATGTAAAGGAGGCAAAGAAAAACACATATTTGCATAGATCAGGTATGCACCTTAAGCATGTTTTTGTTAATGTGAGTAGGGGTCAGATGTTACTTATAGCTTGATTAAATACAGAAGATGAGGTAGTTAAGGAACAGATGGAAGACCTTCTTATAGACTTTAAAGAGAGGGTTATAATGAATTGGACGTAATGAGAATGAAACTATGAGGGAGCAATCTACTATGAGTAAACCATTTTTTAAGGAAGGGGCAGTATAATAGTAATGTAAGAATGAATTCATGTAGTAGAATAAGGTTTACTATAAATTATAATACATGCAATAACATGGTTAAAATGTAATGAACAAACATTGACATATTCTTAGAAGTATTGGAGTTGCATGAACATATAGGTTCATAGGTTCATAGGTTCATACTAGGCTATCTGCCCGAGGGCATTTACAAGCCTAGCCCATAGTTTTGTGGCTTACGCCACCCCTTTAGTATGGGGAACTATACCCATTATTTTGCTGTGCCTCTGTCGAGCAGTGACACTGAGGTAATCCCTGGGGTATATCTGCGATCTCCCATCCATTGGTCAAGATTTCTCTTGAACAAGGCCAGCGAGGTGCTCTGCCTCACATATACCGGGATTTTATTCCACAGCATAGGGAGTCTTTGGGTGATGAATCTATCCCTCCAGCACGTCCTATTAATAGCCGTGTCGAGGTTTAAGTCTCCCGCCCTTGTGGCTCTGACGGATCTAGATTTTTTGAGGTGAAGCATATTCATCAAATCTGGGTTTGACATGGCCTTGTATGTTAGGCAAAGGTCACCTCTGAGCAAGCGGTGGCGACTGAATAGAGCTGGAGTTCTTTCAGTCGGGCAGCATAGGACAGATGTTTGAGACCCTTTATCCTTTTGGTGAGGAACTTTTGTGGCATCTCCAGCTGCTGCAAGTGTCGGGTCAGATACATTCCGAATGGGGCATTGTACTCAATCATTGGTCTGATGAGTGATGAGTATAGGGAGACTATGACCTCCCTTGATCTAGATGAGAATCCCTTCATGATAAGGTGGGCAGTGTAGAAGGTCTTCCTAACTACTTTAGCTACATGGGTGTTGAATGACAGACTACTATCAACCTGGGTCCCCAGGTCCCTGATAACTTCTTCTGTGCTCAGTGGATTGCCACCTATTTGGTAGCTAGGGGTAACCTTGTTTTTCCCGAAGGGTATGACTATGCATTTTTTGGCATTTAACTTTAGGCCATGGCTCTGGCACCAGTTATCCGTTTCTGTGAGACCCTTCTGAAGGATATCTGTGTCAGATGTGTTTTCTACTATGGCCCAGTTTGCAGTCATCTGCAAACTTTGTCAGCCATAACCCTCCTGTGTTTGCTTGTACTTGGAAAAGTAGATGCCAAACAAGAGTGGGCCCAGGACTGAGCCCTGTGGTACACCACTTGTGACAGGCTTTGAGTCTGACATGGCGCCAGCAACTCTGACCCTGTGGGTTCTGTCACTCAGCCAGTTTGCAACCCATCTTGTGATGTATGGGTTAACATTTAAGCTGATGAGTTTTCAATGATACCCGAGTGGGGTATTGTATCGAAGGCCTTCGCCAGATCGAGGTAGGCTGTATGGACTGCCTTTCCCTCATCAATGGCTTTGGTGACTGTTTTGAAAAAGTCAACCAAGTTTAGAAGGCATGATCTGCCTTTGACAAAGCCAAACTGGGATGGATCCAAAGTCTGCAAATTCCTATGTCTTTATTTATGAGGTCCATTATGATCCTCTCCATGGCTTTGCAGATAAGGCTTGTCAAGCTAATGGGCGGTAATTTCCAGGGTCGGTGGAGGCACAGCCTTTGTGAAGTGGGACCACAGTTGCAGTCGCCACTCCTGGAGTGCGTATCCAGAGGTAAGACTATGATTAAACAGCTGTCCTAGCTGTGGGTTTAATTCCTCGTTGAGTTCGTGGAGCACACAGCCGGGGACACCATCTGGTCCCATGGATGCTGTGTTTTTGCTTTGGAGAGAGCAGTTCTCACTTGGGCGTTGGAGATGTTTGGGGGGCTGCAATCGCTTTGTATAGATATCTCTCCTTTTGGGGGGGAGGGGGGGAGAAGTTTGCACTGAACCTGTCAGCCAGTATGTTGGCAATGTCTGTAGGATCAGTAATCTTCACATCATTTTGAACTAGTTCTGAGCATATCTGGGAGTTTCCTCCCAGGTTTCTAACATAGCTAAAGAAGGCCTTATGATTGTCTTTTGAGTCTTTAGCTATTTTCCTCTCAAAATTTGCTTTGGATGATTTTATGAGAGCTCTTAGTTTTTTACTTATAGTGATCAAGGGTGTCTTACCTTTTAAGGATTTTGCTCTATCTTGTAGTAGCTTCCTCCTTTTGTTGTAGAGTTTGTTTATGGCTGGGGTCCACCAGACTGGACGCTTGCCTTTGGTACAAAGAGTCTTTGTTTTGCTTGGGATTGCCTTATCCATGCAGTCCTGCAGGTGCTGGTAGAAGGCATTTGTAAGTGATTCAGCGGCTTGAGTACTGTTTTCCATGGCTCTGGGGCCTTAAAGGAGACCACACTAGTCTTTAGAAGTGTGATGTCGGCTTCCGCGAAGTTCTTTACTGTGGTCTTTTTATTTCTGGTGGTGGTGGGATGAGGACCTCCAGCGAGATTAGTTTGTGATCTGATCTCACCAGTGAGGGGTATACTTCCGGTGTTGAACATTGTGCTCCCATGTTCGTGATGATGAGATCAAGTATGTTTTCTCCTCTTGTGGGGATGGTGACTAGTTGTTCCATGGCATTTGAGTTTATGAATTCCAGGAACTTTTGGGCTAGGGTGTTTGGGCTTGAGTAGTGTTCCCAGTCTATATTAGGGTAATTGAAGTCACCTAGTATGATGGTGTTTGGTGATACATTTATCCCCTCTAGTGTTTTCAGGAAGGCCATGTGAGGTTCCTGAGTTTGTGAGGGTGGCCTGTAACATGCTACAATTTGCAGAGCAGTCTTGCCTATGGTTAATTGCACCTGGATGGTCTCCGATGCATCGTGCGTTGCCACCAGTCTTGAGGTGTGGGTGTCCTTGATGAATATGGATACCCCCCCTCCTTTCTTGGTATTGTCCGGATTTTGGGGGCGGAACACATGATAAGAGGTAAAACCTGATAGTGCTGGGGTGCTCTCAGGAGCCTTGAACCAGGTTTCTGTCACTGCACAGACATCGATGTTCTCCATACTGAGAAGGGCCTTGAGTGCGTGCATTTTGAGATTTAGACTTCTGGCATTGAGCAGCATTACCCTTAGTTTTTTTCCTTTTTTGTGTTCTAGGGTGGTAGGTTTAGAATTTGAGCCTTGCCTAAAAAAGGCACTATGGGGGTGGCAAGAGCCTTTGCCAATATCCGGAATCCCAGGGGTGACAGGTGCAAGCCGTCCCTTGCGAAACAGCGTGGCTTGTCCAGCATGTCATCCCAGGCAGACAGACATTGGATCCCCTTTGAATGACACCAGAGTTTAAGCCAATTGTTAAAGCTGATCATCTTATCTCTGTATTGTGGCATCATTCTTGGTGAAGGTAGGATACTGCTCAAGGTCAGGGTCATACCTGCCTGGGCTACATAATCAGAGAGCTCCTCAATGTCTCTTTTCATGTAGTCCAAGGAGGTACGTCTCAGGTCGTTTACACCAGCGTGGACAATGACTGAGTCGTATTTGTACCTGCTGTTGAGAGACCTGAGTGCTTGCATTATGTGGCGGATTCTAGCGCCCGACAGGCAGCTTACTGTGACCTTCTCCTTACTCAGTCTGGTGAGCGGGACGTCAGTGTGTCTGACTATGGAGTCACCAATGACTAGTGTGGCATTGTGTTTGGCCTTAAGGGCTGTGACTGTTTGACACTCTGACTGTGAGGTCTATGTGTTGCAGGTGTTGTGTTCTGAGGTGGTGGTTGTTTGGGTGTCTGCTTTGGTGGCCTCTGCTGTTTTGGTAGATTTTTGATCAGAGCCGCCGAGTATGTCTTTGTGTGTTTATGTGTATGATTTGAGGTTGTGATGGTACTATGTGAGACTGGGTCTATAGTGTGTGTGGTAACCTTCTCCTCCTGACTGGTCTTGCCAGTCCTATGTTGAAGAGCTCAGCCTCCAGTTTGGCCATATAGTTGCATCTCTCGCATGTATTTGTGTTTTGTGGGAGGAGGAGAGGGTTGTCTGTGTACATGAGGCAATTGTAACATTGCCTCAATATTCCCAGGTTCACCAGCTGAGCAGGAGAGGACACTAGCAACTGATCCCTCGACATGCTAGAAGGACTAGACAAAAACTTTAAAAGAGATTCCGGGGACGTGGGTGACCGAGAAATGGGGGTTTGCCTTTTGGGGTGCTATCTATAAGAGTGCCGTATCAAGGTAATAAGTACTGTAGGAGCAAGTGCTAGGTTTAACAGATAGAGAAAAGTCTACTTGGAGTCAAGTAGAGATGATCTTTTAGGTATTAGAGAAAGTGCTAGTAACAGGGATGCTTAAAGGTAAGATTGAAAAGAATGCACTCTGCAGTGTGCACTAGAGAAGTTAGATATGAAAGTAGGTAACTTGAGTTTTACCTGTTTAAAAAGTTAAGGTTTAGTGGAGAGTTACTATTTTTAAAACAGCAAGATGGACTGAAAGGGGTGGTTACTTTTGTATTTTGGTACTATGAAATACTGTAGGATGGCCAATAAATTTAAATAATTGAAGGGGTGGGATTTCAAAAGTGATGGTTTTGTGATTACTCACATAAGCCAGTGAAAGTAGAAATGAGATATATGGTCAGATTAACATAAGAGGCGGGCAACTAGAAAGACAGTGGTATTCTGCCTGATTCAGAACAGAGAGAGCTGTGGTCTCTTTTGAAGTTTTAATATGCTGTTAAAACAGAATGCAAGCAAAACACAAGGTAAAGAAAACAAACTACAGTACAGTACAGTACAGTACAGACATGAGTTTAGTTATAAAAAAGATATGAACTTAAAGCAAAAGCTGTGTTATAAAGAATTAGATCAAAGGATGTAAGATCAATAAGTCAATGAAAAGAGACTTTTCCTTGTAATAATTGTAGTTTTTGCAAATTTATACATAGAAATAATATATTTGTACATTCAGTTATGGAATATACCTGTAAAAATTCTGCTTACTCAGATTGTAATTCTATGAATTTGTTATACATTGCCTTATGTAATTCCTGTCTGGCTTTCTATATTGGTAAACTAACAGGAAATTTAAAAAAATAATAATTTGTGACCTTCTGTCTGAAATACAGAGAAAGCTGAATTGTATTGTCCTTTATAAGTGATTCTGATGATACACATTCCTTTAAGTTTATGGTGTTACAATATGTACCCTCTAATTTTAGAGGAGGTGATACAATAACCAAAACTGAATGTATGGAATACTACTGGATAAATGAACTAAGGGCAGATAAAAGTCCTGGGCTAAATGTTGCAAACAATGTTAAACTCGTTTTAAAGATGAGACATTTTAGGCAGTTAGTTTTAATTATGTGTTTGATTGTTTCACAAATACTGCAAGTATTTAAATGAAGAGCTGTAGCACTAATGTTTTTTACACTTAAAAAATGTATTTGTGAAAGCCTGCTGGCTTTTTGTCTTTATTAAATTTGTTTTGTGTGGTTCCATGAGTTGTTTTTTTTTTTTGTTCTAAGTTCTTCTACTTGTATCTGGCGTGGATTTATCCACTTGAGCTTTCTTATTTGTGAAATGCAACATACATGCCTTTCATGACCATCTTTTCTGATTGGCATTTATTTGTACAGTTTATAATGTTATCTGAGTTTATATTTTATTATTGCTGCAGTGTATAGCTTTATAACTGTCTACAACATACACTGTTTTATTATATACAGTTCAACAATGACAACAACATTTTCTGTTTTATTGTACTCATTTGCCTTTGCTGAATTCATATCTTCCTTCCTCACTTTATTTCATGTTTTATAGACTGATGTAAAACAGAAGTGACTCACAGAAAATTTATACCTCTTCTAAATGTTTGCAACATGCCTTCTCATGCCTGTAGCCACATTGGGTGTGCTTATACCTGCTTGTTTATTACCAGTTGCCATATTGGAGACCATATGGTGAACATGTTAATTTTTACTTTTTAATATTTTGGCACTTCTTAAATTTGTTTCTCTGTTTTTCATTTTCATACTGAGCAATCTCTGTACTATTACTCTGTACTATTACTCTTGTTCTTCTTCTTCATTTGTTTTGTTAAGAGGAAAAAAAGGGAAAAAATCCCTTTTTCCTAGCTGTTGCCATAAGTTCTTTGTAACATGGCTTAACTGATTGTTGCTTTTCCTAAAAATATATATGTCTGTTTCTGTAACATGGTCATTACCACTTGTGTCTTCCTCTGTCAAAGCCTTTCCCCATATTTTTCATATACCTACCTGGCTGTTTCCATGCCCTATTTTCTGTTGTTTCACTC
This sequence comes from Protopterus annectens, assembly GCF_019279795.1. Classification (NCBI taxonomy): domain Eukaryota; kingdom Metazoa; phylum Chordata; order Ceratodontiformes; family Protopteridae; genus Protopterus; species Protopterus annectens. Next base: position 1,369,021,270 of record NC_056735.1, on the reverse strand, counting down.
AGACGCCTGGGTGTCTACTTTGGAATTACTCTATCTACTCCAGAATAACTGCATTTACTTCAGTACAACAGTATCTGCTTGCTACTGTTCCTGGTTATGCCCTCTGCCTGCTGAAACAGTCACATACCTGCTTGTTGTAGTGATTCCACAATCAATGTATCCTCACTGATGATGAAGCATGCTTCTCTGAGTGAGTCCATGGGATTGTACTCTGTAACTACTTGACCTAACCCACTTTGTAAATGCCTAGTCCCTTTCCTACTAGTTTTCCCTCTGTTCTCTCTTCCTGATCTCGTCTTTCTTTTTAGACTGTCCTGTTTTCATTTTTCTTACCTTTATTGTTGTGATACACTCACATGCTTGCAGCACAGCCATTTCCTGTAAAGCCTCCTTTTCTTCCAGATGTTGTTTTCCCCTGTGCTTCTCTTTTCTTCGGCTCTGTTGTCTTCTATTCTCTTGCTGTACTGTTTGCTATACTGTCTTTCTTGCAGTCTGCCTAAGCAGTCGTCCTCTCTTCACTGCTATTTGCTGTTGGCAACTTTATCCTCTTGTCCATCATTTGTTGTACTATGGCCTCCAAGCAGCCTCTTCCGTTTTTTTCAGTGGCATCTGAACTTGCTTCCCCATGCTTCATCTGTAAGAGATAAACACCTCCAGTCTTCTGGCAACTGCATCCATTCCTTCTGCTGTTATTGTTCTAGCTTGGTAAAGCTAGGCTCCACATGCACTCATTCTCTGGATTCGTTTTGTAAGGCAAGTTGAGAATTTTATACCCCCAAAACGTACCTTTACTTCTAAAAGAGACAAAAAGTTTTTTGTGCTTCTGTTTCATTGTTTTCAATGTTCTGAATGCTTTTTTACATGATAGGGTACTCTCCTCACAGATCTGTATGCAAATTGCAAACAACAACTGGCTTCCTCTACTACCCCTCCCGTATGACTCCTATCCATACCTGTCTAACCTGTCTTTCCATTTCTCTTCCACCAGCGCCTTCCTCTAGCTAGATTTGGGCCTGAGACTCTAGCAGGACTTGTTAAATCATTTACACTTAGTGAATATGTTTTCAAATTCCATCACAGTTAGTTACTGCAAAGCTGTAGTACTTTTATGCAGGTATGTAAAAACTATTGCTTGTAAGCTTCTGTATACATGTAAAGTTTTTAAGAATATAAGTATGTTTTCTCCATAACAGATACACTTCACCTCCCTGTAACTAGTTTAAAGGGAGAGAGTCATACCTTTATCCTTCAGTGTTGAAGTTTAGCTTTGTTTCATTATAGATTCTGTAGTAACTTCTTATAACCACAATTGAAAGACGGACAAATGAGTCTAATAACACAGAATCTAACAGTGTTCAAGAACAAAACTCAAACTCAAACTCAAAAAAAAAAAAAAAAAAAATTCATGATTTCTAACAGAAGAGTTTTCCTGTGTAGCTTTCTCAAGTGAATTACAGCTCACATAATTTTACTCCATTAGATACGGTAAACGTAGACCTGCAGTAGTGGTGCTGCAGTAGCGTTGTCGCGTTCGATTCTCAGTTAGAGCATCTTCTGTGTGGAGGCATGCGTGAATGGGCGTGCCTTCTTTGAAGGTTGTGCGTCAGAGCTGGTAACTCGGCACGTAAAAATCCACTACCAAACATTAGTGGACCGGAGTTCCGCTGTGGTGACCCCTAACCGGGATAAGCCGAAAGACACAACAACAAGATATGGTAAACGTAGAAACACAGGGCAGTTATACCCAGCTGATGTCCATGACCATTAGGGTGTCTGCAAAATAGCCCAACTTTCTAATGCTTTGTCAGACAGTCTACTTATGCCGTGCTGATGAGTCCATAAGGCCAAACCATGCATGTCCGCAGCTAGTGGGGTTTGGCTTTATTGGCTTGAATTTGTCCATTAAACAACTTAAAAAGAAAAAAGTCACAGGCATTCAGAATCGCCACATACCTGAAACACCTGATGTTCTTAAGGGTCATTTACATGTATCCCATGTGCCTCTAATACAAGCGGTTTGGGGGATCACACAGTGGAAATTCTTGCTTGGCTGGAATTTTTTTTTTAGATTTTACTGATTGTTTTTTCTGTGTGATTTTTATTCATTGTTAAAATCAGATACTTTAGAAAACAGCAATACTACTGATTTAGTAAGCTCACAAAATAAGACCACATGAATTAGCATTCATTTTCTGAAGTGAAAAAGTCTTTAATTGCAATAAATGTCTGTTCATGAGAATCCAACACCTTTTTCAAAAAGCATTATAGGTTGTAGTATGCAAGCTAAAATTAGGGACACTTGTGGGGTACGAGGATGAGCAATTTGAGATGCCTCATCTTGATCTCCATTGCAACTACCCCAGATCAGACAGGCATGTACATACTTCATGTCACACATGTACTGAAATAGTACCAGAAGCTGTAGCAGTGATACCATACTCCAAACAGGGCACTCAGATAATTCAACTGTTAACCTCTCCATTTGATAATGCGTAACATTCACATTACACTTACAAAGGCACATTTCCATTCCCCTCAAGCACACAGCCACCCACACCCATACAATATACAAGTCAACCTTGAGGCTTTTATAGGTTCATAGGTTGGTACTAGGCTATCGGCCCTAGGGCCTATACAAGCCTAGCCATAACAATTCCCTGGCTATTTCTTCCCACAGTATTTACTTCCCTGGACCCCTGTCTAGCGGGGTGACTGACATGATCCCCGGGGTGAATTTCCTATATCCCTTCCAATCATCAAGGTTCCTTTAGAAGAGGGCCAAAGAGGCGCTCTGCTTGACATGTATCGGCAGTCTATTCCAGAGTCTGGGGAGTCTCTGGGTCAGGAAACTATCCCGTCAGCATGTTTTGTTCATTGTGATGAAAAGGTTTAGATCCCTGGAGCATGTGTCTCTAAGGGATTGGGATTTCTTTAAGTGTAGCATGTCCAACAGCTCTGGGTTTGACATGGCCTTGTATGTTAAGCAGAGCTCGCCTCTGAGTAGATGATATGCGACAGAGTGTAGGTTGAGTTTTTTTAGACTGTCAGCATAGGGCATCTGCTTTAGGCCCGTGATTCCTTTAGTGATGTATTTATGTGGCCTTTCCAGTTGTTGCAGATGTCTTGAGAGGTACATACCAAATGGGGCGTTGTATTCTATAATGGGTCTAATGAGGGATGAGTACAATGGGACAGTGACCTTTTCTCTGGATGATAAGCCCTTAGTGATGAGATCTGCCACATAGAAGGATTTTCTGACTGTTGTGGCAATGTGGTTATTGAAGGTGAGACCACTGTCCGCCTGTGTCCCTAAGTGTCTTATCACACTTTCAGTGTTTAGTGTACTGTCACCTATGTGGTAATTCACGGGTACATGTTTTTTCCCAAAGGGGATAACTATACATTTCTTGGCATTGAGCTTGAGCCCATGGCTCTGGCACCAAGCATCTGTTTCTGTAAGGCCCTTTTGTAGAATATCCACATCATTTGGGCATTCAATAATGGCTCACAGTTTGCAACCTCTTTGCAAAACACTGCTTTAATGGCTTTGGCAAATGAAAACGACTGCTGAATGTCAACTCAGAACTCCAATCTCTACCTATTAGAAAGTGCATCCCCCTGAGATCTCATCATAATGTTAGGCATGCTGATATCTGTGCAGATGGAGAGAGAGAGAGAGAGAGAGAGACAGCTTCATCTATCTGTATATATAGATCTAACTTTATCGATATGCATATGTCATATGTGTGTGTGTGTGTGTGTGTGTGTGTGTGTGTGTGTGTGTGTGTGTGTGTGTGTGTGTGTGTGTGCGTGTGCGTGTCTGTATATATATATATATATATATATATATGTGTGTGTGTGTGTGTGTGTGTGTGTGCATGTGTATGTAGAGAGCAGGGGCAGTTTTGTAAAGGGTTAAAATGAAATTGCAGGTGTTCTAGAAGGTTAGTGTATGTGTTTACAACAGCATAAGCAGAAACATAGAAAAGTACAGAATGTTAAGTTTCACTTCCTGAGCCTGAGGCAACATTATTTCTAATTCACATGGTAAAAAGAAACTTATTCCATACTAATCTAGAAATGTAGATAAGAGGTTGCCGATCTATTTTTACTAAACTTGACATATTTCTATTACATATTTAGTAATGGTATGAATAATAATATTAATATTATGAACTGTATTAGTATTTTTTCTATTGGATGCTAGCAGCGGTAGGATTGATAAATTTATTACTTTGTTAAAGTTTTCTTATAAAAGATCATGAATTCTTTTGTTCGGGGAGATGTGACTTGGTGAGTACTGTCTCCCACACGTGTGTATTTCTTTTAATGAATTGTCTTTCTTTCTGCCACTGACTTTTTTTATTTTATTATGGTTACACCTTAACTATTCTTTGACCCACTGCTGATGTGTTTGACCTAGAAAAACTCTGACTTGGTTTTACTTAACATTGGGTTGGCCAAACATGCAGTTTCCTTACTTTGATTATGGTGAGTTGTATGTGGGAAGGTCAAGTGCATCATATTGACCCACCTTGAAGTGTGATGTTAATAGAGAAACCTCCACCCTTTGTCCCTGTCCATACAGTAACTGGTCTAAATGTGCAAAAGGCATTATAACCCTGCTCTGTTGGTGTTGTTGAACCATGTCTCAGTAACTACACAGACATCTGTATTCTCCGGAGTGAGTAGAACTTGCAGGGAGTAGAAAGACAAAGACTTCCATTTGTTTGTGGCATCAGCCTTGGGGAAGGTAGAATGCTGCTCACTGCTAGGCTCATACCTGCCTGGGACAAATAGTTGGAGAGCTTCATCATGTCTCTGTTCATATAGTTCAGGGAGGTATGTCTCAGGTCAGTTATGCTCACATGGTCTATGATTACTTGTAGTTCAGTGACTTGAATGTGTGCATGATCTGATGGATCCTGGCCCTAATACGCAACTGACCATAACCGTCTCCTTGCTCAGTGTGGTGAGTGGGATATCATTGTATCTTACAATGGAGTCTCCTAGCACCAAAATATTGGATTGTGAGGTTGTCTGCCTTATGGTCTTAGACACTGAGACACTGCAATGTGGCTGAATGTGTCATAGTGGGTGCTACACCACTAATGCATTTTGGAGTTTACTGAAGATACTTATTGCAATATGTTTGTCTCAGAGGCCTTTGAGATCTTAAAAGTCTACAATTGTATTAGTTTTCAGTCGAGACCCTGGAAGAAAAGCTCTACAAGTAAAAGAACAGAAAATACATAGATAAAACTGACGTCATATTACAATGTACTGTAAATACATAGATTAATTCAAATATTAATGCACATACCATCACTGAAACAAGATAAGTACAATATCATGAAATGTGTCGATATAAGTGCAAGAGTTCATTACTCACTCATAAAGCAAATACCAGAGTAGAAATTCAAATGGTGGATAAAGAGGAGGAAGAGAGGAAGAGTGGGAGCGTGAGAAAAGTATTTGTTAGAAGTAATAATCGGGGTAGATATGGGAGACAGGAGAAGTAATTAGTAAAAGCAAAATTGCAAATAAGAGAAATGAAACCAAGGAAAAGGATTAATAGGATATGTGTATATGTATCAGAGGAGAAGGAGCTAAAAGTTTAACCAGAAGAGCAGCAAGTGCAAAGCCAGGAGTCAGACAGGCAATCTTGTAGTTGCAGCGTAAATAAATTAATGTTGTGTATTGTCCTGACTGGTGCAGGGACCATATTGTAGACTTTTGCTATACAGTGTGAGTATAGACTTAGAAAGCAGTTTTTGTAAGGCTTATAGATGTCAAGCAGATTTTTGTCAGAAGATCGATGGTGATTACTTACTTAAAGATAGTAACTGTGCAGTCACACAGCAGCAAATAAAAAAAGTCAGTCCCTGCTTCCATTCAAATGTAAAGTACAGCAACACTGACATTTTGTAGACCTTATCATTTTCAGTCAATCATGAATTCAGTCAAATAAGATTGTCAGTTTTGTTCAGTCCACTGAAATTTAGTGAAATATGATTCAGTCAAAAGAACCTGTGAATGCGTGTGTGTATATATTTAAAATTCTTGTGTATTTTACTGTTTGTCTTTAACTGTTGGCATTTATTTATTTGTGTGTGCATTTGAACTTTATAGATAACATGGTCTGGGTCTATGTCAGAAGATTAAAAGTTCAAAAGACTGAAAATCAAAATGTGTATAACTCAAAATATCAATAATATTTTTAAAGCAGGGGGCAAGCCACCTGCATCCCCTGCTACTTATATATACCAACTGCAAGATTCCACAATACTGGAGAAAGGGCAAATTCCATTTTCAATATTTTGAGTTTTAGATGTTTTAATTTTCAGTCTTATGTAGGTGATACCATGGTCTATCTTTATGTATATATATATATATATATATATATATATATATATATATATATAATGCATACATATATATATATATATATATATATATACAATCCCAAAACAACGGACGTATCCAGTCCGGTGCTCGGAAACCAAAACCAATACAAAAGTACCAAAACACTTCTAGCACTTGAAAATTAAGAAGGCAACCACGAGAGTTTAGGCATTTATTGCCAGCACAGTCTGCCCCACAGACCAGTTTAAGCAAAAAGCGTCATCAGTGTATAACCCAAGCATACGTCCTGCTTAAATCACCATGCATTTATATATGGGTGTACTTCAGTAGACTGAAAATTCACTTACCCGACTTTCAGACAGCCGATATGAAAATGCCGACAACCACAGAACACCAACATCCCGAAACACCAACTCCACTCTCCAGTAACCGCTTGGCCAGCCTGTTGAACTTTGTCCCTTACCTCCGCGGTAGTGTGATCTCGGAGTTGGTATATTTAGTTAGGGTGGTTTGTGGGTTTACTTTCCTTCTGTTTTACCTTTTGTTCAGAATGGTCAAGCAGTTACCTACCTGGAATGGGAAGTCGGTGTTCCGGGATGTCGGTGTTCTGCTGTTGTCGGCCTTTTCATCTTGGCAATCTCAAAGTCAGGTAAGTGAACTTTCAGTCTACTGAAGTAGATCCATCTATATGTATATATGTATGTGTATATATATATATATATATATATATATATATATATACATATACATATATATATAGATGTATACATATACATATATATATAGATGTATATATATATATATATATATATATATATATATATATAAATATATGCCATGGCCATGGGTGGTGCAGTGTTGCAGTGGTAGCATTGCTGCCTCACAGAAAGAGGTTCTTCAGTTTGATTCTCGGCTGGGGTGCCTTCTGTGTGGAGTCTGCATGTTCTCCCTTCGTTCGTGTGGGTTTCCTCCGGGTGCTCCAGTTTCCTCCCATGTTACAAAGACATGCGTCTGGAGCATTTCTTACTGGGCCTCCATTGAAAACTGACTTTGTTCCAAGTCGGACTTTCCCGGTAAACAAATGTTTAATAATAATAAGTAAGATGGATGTGAAGACATCAGACAACAAAATTAAGGCACCTGTATGGATTATGGCTAACTTTCTTATAACTGTCAGCCCATTACTTTTTGTCAAACCTCTTCTTCCATTGTCTTTTGTACAAAACATAAGCACACTTAGGAGTTCTGATGTCCTGATGTCTGCAGTCCCTTTTCAGATGGTATGACTGACATTTCCTGAAGTGCCACTCTCTTCCTATCAGAATCAGTCAGGTTCATTGTTAGTCAACTACCTTCACAATGTTTACTGTAGTCATTCATATGCTTACTATTTTAGTTTCTGAATTGATGAGGTTTCATTCCTTCACTTTATAGTAAGTGGTGCAGTGTTCTCTTTTAATACATAAGGTGGGGGAGAGAGTGTGTGTG